>NW_012105364.1:13414369-13421742 GCF_000951045.1 Mandrillus leucophaeus
TAGGAAAGAGGGAAGCAAAAATGCAATACGAAAGCTCTCTAGTCGGGAATGGCCAGAGGGGAGGCTGAAGACTGCTTGCCTGCTCACAGCTACAATAGAAAGGATACGAGTTTTTAAATCACGAACTTTGCTATTTATCAGTTGTTAATTAAGTTCTATGAAGTTTGATTTCATCAATAACATGAATAGAAATAATAACACGTAACTCCCAGAAATGGGTGAAAGTTGAATGTGAAAGTACAAAGTCCAATGACATATAAGAAGGTGTTCACAAAGGATAGCTTTTATTTTTGTGGTTTTTATTGTTACCTTTGTGCTTATAGCTCTCTATTTTGAAAAATCTACTTAGCTGATAGTTCAGTGGGCCATGATAAATTTGCAGTAAATTTCTCTGCCCTTCTATCTAAGAGTATTTTAACAGAATACCATTGGAAAAACTTACTGATTTTGAAGTTCAAAATTTTTTTAAAAATGCGTATTTTCTTGAAAAGAAGATACATTTTTTACCTGGTATAATGAAAGTGTTATCTAAATGCTTTTGCATACACTGGTGTACAAATCACAGTTAAGAATTTTTAGGTAATTTGGCTGGAAATCATGAAATTTAGTAGTTTAGTATAATTTATATAATTTAGAAAATTAAAAAGGATCACTGTTATTAATCCAGATTTTAAAAAGAATATTAAAGATTTGTACTTTATGGAAGGAAATGAACAATTTTTTCTTTTTATTTTTCCACAAGTACAACTTGGCTTTTAAAATAGAAAACCAATTTTCTAAATTAGATGGTAACTATAACACATCTCCTAAACACATATGTAATCATGGAACTAACATTTTTACTAGAAATGCAAATGGTTTCACTATCTTTAGGTCAAGAAATAGTCTATTGCTGACTCTTTAAAATATACTATTTTCTATATATTATTTAAAATAGACATATTAAAATCATACCTCAAATTCTTCAGTAAACCCACTACTTGCATGTAAGTCTGCAACATGCTTTGGAAAGTGCTTTATTGGAATTGCTCCAACATCATCTACGTGAATAAAAAAATTGTGTTAGAAAGCATAATTTAACAGAAATAAACGTTCCTGTTATTTATAAAGTAGCTTCTGAAACAACTTCAAAGTTCAATTACTTGTATAATTCTAACTAAATCTCAGCATTCAATTGTTAAGCAACAATTATCGATTTTCTCTACATTTATTATCAATCAAAACCTGTATTTCAGAAATCTGATTTGTTCAGCAATCTCTTTTCCATCTATACCCTAAGGATAAAATCATTTATTTTCAATGTTAATTTATAAATACCACCATAGCCCCACTCCTTATCAGTGGACTGCATCTTTTGATAGACAACTTTCTTTAACAAGCCTGGATGTTGCATGCAAATTCTGAGAAAATAATGCAGAAATAATATAGTTTCAATTTTACCGCGGACCAAGCATAATAGTGCAATTTCAGTTTTATAAAACTGTACAATTTAATGTCTTACAAATAGTCAGATGTTTACATTTGAAAACATTTTTTCCTTCTCTCTATAAATAATAGAAAACATTTATATGTCAAATATTCATTAAGGATAATGTCAAAAGCCTTTGGGACTTTTAATCTGTAAAATTTCAAGAATTCTAACTTGAAAATATGCTATGTAAACAAAGTCATTGGATCTGTTAATTAATTGTGAAGGGGCCAAGTTATTTTAACTGGCTCTGATTTTTTTTTTCTTTTCCTGGAAAGACTTTCTTAGACTGAACATATTACTAGTTCATAGTATACAATTTTACAAGTGATTTCTCTGACAAGGAAACATCAAACACATTTCACTAGGAACAGTTATTTATATCAACAGATGTTCAGTATTTAGGCCATCTAATATTTTAAAGCTTCAGTTACCAAGAATTTGCTGATAAAAAAAATTGGAATCCATCTGTTCTCTCTCTTAGATGAGTGGATCTGAATACTAAAATTGAATTAGTCAGTCAAGCTTAAGAAACACTAGACAAAGGTGTAATTCTACCTTCACACTTATAGAAGGATCTTGCTTAGAAGAAGCTTTTAATAATTAGATAAGAAAACAGAGATGATTTGTCACATGGAAGTCATTAGTCTTAGTAAACGTCCTTCAAACTCCTTGATGTTATCCTGCACAGCTAACCTCCTTTTATAAGTAGACTACTACCTTTTATTGACAGTCAGGTATTTTGGTAATTTCTTTTATTAATTGGTCTGCATGTAAGTGAGACTAACATTCATTTTGCTTTCTGATTTTTACACGAAAACATGCATATTGAGGTGATCAAGAGGGAATCTTTGAGAGCTGAACAAGTGAAATACGGAAATGCCCTTGGATCACCACTCTTTTGATTTTCAAAACAGGGCAGTTTGGATCTCCTGGGCTAGGTTCTGATTTTGCATTATTTTATTTATTAAAAACAAACCATGGGCTGCGCGCGGTGGCTCACGCCTGTAATCCCAGCACTTTGGAAGGTTGAGGCGGGCGGATCACAAGGTCAGGAGATCGAGACTATCCTGGCTAACACGGTGAAACCGCATCTCTACTAAAAATACAAAAAAATTAGCCGGGCGTGGTGGCGGGGCCTGTAGTCCCAGCTATTCGGGAGGCTGAGGCAGGAGAATGTCGTGAACCCCGGAGGCGGAGCTTGCAGTGAACCGAGATTGCGCCACTGCACTCCAGCCTGGGCAAAGAGTGAGACTCCGTCTCAAACAAAACAAAACAAAACAAAACAAAAAAACCATGTTGGACTTTGAATAAAATTTTAATTAATTTGCATACCCATGCTGACGGGGTATGCAGAAGAGACATGTTTGGAAGTGAAGGGAATCAAAATGTAACAGATAACTGAGAGCTGTTGGTCTAAAAATTCTAAATAAGTTAATGACACACTGTAGTACTAAAATAACAGTATTTTAATATAAACTAGAAAAACAAATAAAACACTGGTGCTTAAAGACACAGACGTGACAAAAGAGGAAAAATAGCAAACACTTGTAATTCCTAAGTTTATAAGGCACAAAAAGAAAATATCATACATAGTTAAATATATAAATAATATATATCATATATGATATAAACATATAACAAACATCAACATATAAATGTAAAATATAAATAAAATGTTTGTCTTTTTTCTGTTTTTTTTAAGTCATGAGATTTCAGAGGATAACATCATGTAGAACTTGAGCCTCTAGCAATAGAATATGGAGCATCAGTCAGAGAATTTAAAAAGTGCCATCTGTAAAATGGTCCCATAGATGAATTTCTCCTTTTGTATTCCTAGTTTCTTAAGTTCTCTTCCTTTTATTGTCCTCTATTTTCCAGATCACACAATTCTAGACCACTATTTTTTGTTGTCACTTTTCAATCTAAGACATTATAAAATGTCAATTAAATCAGTGGCTTGAATATGCAATATGTTCATGTAGCAAACCTCCACATGCATCCCTTGAATTTATATTAAAAATGACTGGCTATGATTTTACTTATAGTGTAAACTCTAGGGTTAATGGATGACTTTATCAAAATGACCCTGGCTACCTTTGAATACTGTTATTCAGATAAATTATGACAAAAAATAGCTAAAGTCTTCCCAAATATTCAACTGTTCAACATTCTGAGAGATTATTTCAAGCAGCCATACATTCTTTGTGTTCATGGCTTTTCCTACTATTACCACCACAATTTTATAGATCTTTTTTTCTAATGTAGGTTAAAAAACAAAAACAAAAACCACCTTTTCTCACATAAACTCAAGTAATCAGAAAGGAACAAGACTTCATCCTTATTTTTGTCATTTTCTTCCCATCCACATTTTCTGCATTGACTTAATCTGACTTTTGTTGCTTGGGTTTCCATGACGTAATCTGACTTTTGTTGCTTGGGTTTCCATTAACATAATGGGAATGAGTAAAAGTCACCATTATTCTTAACTAATATTTTATTGCTATAAATGTTTATGTTTTTAACATAATACATCTGAACAATTATAAATTAATTTTGCAATATCATCTTTATGGTTAAGAATGTTTAAAATTAATGAGGACAGAATATAAACCTGAGTACCTCAAACATGATGTAATAAATATTTGGGGCAACACAAAAATTTACTTATCTACATTATAGCAATTTGCATAGTGTACCAGTAAAAACAAACCTTTCAACATTGTGCTTTTTGTTCAATATCTACCAGCTACTCATGGTCACACTTTAAGCCATTACCTGAAATTGGAAAGATAGGTGTTGGAGGTGTGGATATTACTCTAGGGGATGTGCTGTCCTCTAAGTAAAAGTGTGCAGTCTGGAAGCATTTCCTGGAAATAAAGGAAAACAATTTATACTACTAGTTGCTACGGATAATAAGACAACTTCTGAGCTGTTGAAAATTATGACAGAACTCTCCAGAATTAAAACAAAAGCAGGTATACACCCAGAAGAGGGATTGCTGGATCTACATCCATTTTAACAAATTACAAGATATTAAATTATAAAATTTATCTCAGTTTACCTGCACCAGATGCAGAAGAGCAAGTAGATATCAGGCATGCTAAAAGCACAGATAGAATTTGAAGTTGTAGCTGGGTTCAAAGTACTGAATGATACTTTGTTAATATAGGAAACCTCAATGCCCCACACATTCTTCCATTGTGGCTATAATACCAAAAAATGTCCTGTCATCTTGGATAGAGCCAGAGAATAAAAGAAATAATGTCCAAAGCTATTTTCACTCAATATTTAAATGACCATGTCCTTCTGAGCATATACAGCTGCTAGCAAAAAGCAACAAGCTATGTAGAAATGAACTACGTAGAAATTAACTACACAGTGCATAGTACATAGAAATGAACTATGAACTATGTAGAAATGAAATTACACAGTGGTAACATTTTGATGAAAAAAGAAAGTAGTTTTATACTGTAATAATGGAGGAATGACAGAACTTAAATGGGAAAACAATGAGCATACGACCAAAAACAGGGGTGATTTTCTTTCCAACAGATGCTAGCTTTGTTGATGAGGGTTTCGAGAATGAATATATTCAGATTCAATGACAATTATGATCTACAACATCACCTGAATCTATTTTCATTCGGATAATAACAGTAACATCTGGTAAGAACACACCACACCACAAACTATCAAGAAGAGCAAAGAACCAACTACTGCTATAAACTAATGCCAACCATCTTTAATTTTAAAAAATTGGATAATTAAAACTGCTAATGACACTCTTTGATGTAGGTCATTTAATTTATTTGGAGCAATATTCATGAGTGGTTAAACTGAAACACTTGAGTTCTGTTTGACTGAAAACGCCAATCTCACTTTCCATCTAAACCTTCAAGCTACAAGGCATTTATCCTAATGAGTTTTAATGTAACATTTGTTATTACACAGTGACACACCTAAGTCTTTATTTTTTCTAGTAAATTACTTCCTTTAGATAAAATTCTTGAATGGCCTCTCACTGCAATTAGAATTACATTCAGTTACATTAGCAAGGGCTTTAAGACCTTTTTAAACCCTGACCTGGCCCCCACCTACTTCAGTAGTTTCCTTTCCTGCAATTCTCTCCCTCACCCACAAGTATCCAGCCCACACTGGTCCTCTCCTTCACCTCTGAAGAAGTCCTGTCAGTAGCATCTCAGGGCCTTGGCTCTTGCCATTCCCCCGGCTTCCTGCCTCTTCCCATCACTTTTGCATTGGCCCAAATGCCAATCCCTCTGACTCCTCCCTTGACCATGACAGCTAAGTGTCAGGGCATCCCACTAAGTCACTATTCTTTGCCCTTTTGTTTGCTCTGTGGCACATCACTATTTGAAATACTGTTATTTAAGTTTTTATTTGTTTTCCATGTTTATAATTGGTGTCTTCTCATCAGACGGTAAGCCTCACAAGGCAAACTACTTTGTCTCAATCATTGCAGTGTTAGTCTTTAGTGCTCGGGAGCATGTGTGTCACGCTGGAGGTAACCCCGAAGCATTTCTCTGATGAATGAACTTCTATAAGTAGGAGTAGTGTAAAATTATATAGTTTACTTATAACCTTAATGTCACAAGCAAATAAACAAAAAACTTAAAGCAATGACGTACACAGCAAAATTGGTCATCTGCTGTGGTAGAGTAAGCCTTTGATAATCACACCTGAGAGAAGATATATTGAGAGAACATAGAAATAGCTTCATGAGTGAGGAAGTCAAATAAGAGAAAGGTGAGTGGATACAGAAACAAGTGTCAAAGGGACCCTCCTAACTAGGTAAATATCCTGGAAAGTGGAGATTACAGCAGACTGATGAGGAATGAGAGACATGCGGGCCACAGAAACTATCCTACAGAAGGCCTACATGAGCAGAATTGAAACCAGATTGTGGCAGAACCTATGGAGAAAGTTTGGCTTATCTGTGCAACTATGAATGGAGCATGTTCTGACATATTGATATGGAAACACTGGACTTGATACATGCTTTTAAGATCACGGAATTAAAATCCCTTTGATTTCTCCAAAATATAGTTACACAAGCTGGTGAAATGTTTTGAAAAATATTTCAATGAATCTTAACATTGTAAAATGCCTTTAAAAAGCTAGTGCAATATCACAGCTGATACAAGAATCCCTTCAACAGCATCTCTAACCTATGGTTAAGAAGGTCCAGTCCGAATACCTTCAGTGAGAAGGAGATCACTCCTTTTGAATCCTCCTTATTTGCTAGATTTTCTTTTTTTTTTGTCTTCTACTAACTCAAAACTCATTCCCTTCTAAGTACTCAATGGTACTCAAAGAACAGGTCTTCCTGCTCCACTGTTACAGCGCTAATGGGTTCATATCTATCTTTTACTTTTGCTCATGTATTCTAGTTATATATTTTACAGATATTTAGATTATAATACCCAAGGTTTCTCAATACTTAAACGCTACCTGTCTGTGGTCCTCACCCTGTTAGACTTTTCTTTTGAAGTTTATACTCTAATAATATAACATTGTAGATAAATAAACCTGCCTTTTATCTCCTAACTCTGTATTTACATACTCTGCTTTAAACATACCTCTCCTTCTAACCAAAGTATCTCACTCACCAATATGCCAGGCAAACACTGTCTTCTTTCAAGACAGCTCAGAGGTATCTTCTCTGTGAAATGGGCTTTCATTTCCTAAGCGGCCTTTAACACCGCAGCTTCTCCTTTTCCACTGCACCTAACCCAAATTTCTATCCACATAAGCCTATATAAAGACTGTTTTGGCCGGGCATGGTGGCTCACGCCTATAATTCCAGCACTTTGGGAGGCCGAGGCGGGCGGATCACCTGAGGTCGGGAGTTCAAGACCAGCCTGACCAACATGGAGAAACCCTG
>NW_012105364.1:13423626-13425301 GCF_000951045.1 Mandrillus leucophaeus
ATATCTCTCTCATATATATATATCCCAAAGTGCTGGGATTACAGGCGTGAGTCACCCACCGTGCCTGGCTGGCTACAATCTTAAAGATGATCTAGTGAACCCACCCAAATGGTAAACAAGAGAAACCAAGTCCTAGGTGGGTAATTGAAATGCCCAAGGCCATACAGCAAATGCTGGGCAGAACTAGGAAAGATAACTGGATTTTCTCACTTTGAATTTGTTCTGTCTTTTGGCTAAAATCTGCTTCCTCTGAAGGTTTATATAAAATACAAGGGGAATATCTCGAGTTAGGTAAACTAGGCAAAATAGAAGATTTATTATAAAACTTTAGGATCAGTATCTCATTAAAAATAGGTTAGAAACATACTTAAATATTTTCTTCTAAGAATTTTATAGTTCTTACACTGACATCTATGGTCCCTTATGAGTTCATTTCTGTGTATAGTGTTAGAAAAAGGTTCAACTTGACTTTCTGTATGTGGATATTCAATATTCAATTGTCCTAGCACTATCTGTTGGAAGGACTATTCTTTGCCCATTGAAAAGTCTTAGGATCCTTTTCTAAAATCCATTGATCGTAAACATAAGATTTCTGGGTTCTCAGTTCAATTCCATTGAACTATATGTCTGTTCTCATGGCAGTACCAGACTCTCTTGATTCCTGTAGCTTTTCATTAAAGTTTTGTAACTGGGAAGCATGAGTCCTTTAATTTTGTTAAATACTTAGACAAAAATCTAGGAGTAAATCAACGTGGTGCTGGGTTAGGCAATGCCTTCTTAGATATGATACTGAAAGTGCAAGCAATAGGAGAAAAAATAGATGAATTGGGCTTCATCAAAATTAACAACTTTTCCACTTTAAAAAAGATACCATCATGAAAGTGAGAAGATAACTCACAGAATGGGAGAAAACAATTGCAAATCAGATATCTGATAAGATCTAGACTTGTATCTAGAATATATAAAAACACACAACTCGGGTTCTCCTCTTTCAGCTTTGGAGGCCCCCTCCCTCTGTCTCTGTACGGGGAGCTTCTTCCTTCTGCCTTCTCCCATCTTTCTTGCCTATTAAACTCTCTGCTCCTTAAAACAAAACAAACGAACAAAACCACAACTCAACAATAGAAAGACAAATAACCCAATTAAAAAATAGGCAGCAAAGAATTTGAACACATATTAATCCAAAAAAAATATACAACCGTCCAACAAGCACACAAAAAAACACTCAACATCATTATGGAAATAGTAGAACACTTTAAAAACCGTTGAATCATACACTTTAAAGAGGTGAGTTTGACGATATTTTAATATTACATAATTAAGCTGTTTAAAAAAGTTTAAATACATAAACTTGGAAAAATTCATAAGGACTACATTACTATTAGCACTGTTATTGGTATGACATTAGATTTTTAAACCTTTTCTCAGGCTGTAGCTTTTACAAAGGTCTAAAATGTTTATACATTGGCTAGTGAAATCATATTATTTACAAATTAGCTTCACTGGAATTTGAATAATTCACATAAACCTTGAAGAATAAACTAAAACTATCATCTTGTGATTCAGCACATAATACCCCTAGTATATTGTGTTACCAAAATTTATATATTTTAGTGAATTAACTTCAAACAGATGTTAGTACGTCAGATACCTAACATTACTTAACATTTCAAAA
>NW_012105364.1:13428059-13429648 GCF_000951045.1 Mandrillus leucophaeus
AAAAAAAAAAAAAAAAAAGACTGTGTTGAAAAATATACTTAATCAATCTAAGAGCAATCTTCATTTCCTGGACATTATTTTACATTATTTAAGTATTTTTCCTTAATTGGTGGTTAGTGTAATTATTTTCTAATATATTTGTTTTGTGCTTATATTTTTATTACATTTTTAAAAGATAGGATCATATCTCTTAATTTTATGTAAAACCGACTCTTAATACTGTGCCAGTAGTAGAATAGGTGTTCAAGATTTGTTGAATGATTAGATGGATTTCTAGTAGCAAGTAAATCCCACCAATCACATGTTGTTCAGCTGCATCCTGGATTCTCTTTACCTACCTTAGCCTCAAATGGGATAACTTGAAATCTCAAAGCATTTTGGAGGGAGATATGAGATATACAGGTAGAGAAGGATAGATGAATGGGTGGCTAGATGGGCAGATGGATCGACAGAGGATGTACCAATAACTATGACTTAATGGGAAGAAGGCAGCATCTCATAGAATATAAAACGGTAAATTAAAACATATTGGCATTGAGGTTGAATATGTTGCTAATGTTCACTGTACTGTGGGTAAATACCAATTCTACTCTTGTCACAAACAAATAAACAAATCTGTAATCAAATATTTTTTAGTTCTAGGAAATAAGTAGCCCAATAACACTACTTGGCATTAATTTCCCAAAAGGACCTTATAAATAATACCAAAAAGCTTGTAAGAAAAAAAAATTAAGATAGTATAGGCTAAATTATGGATGAAGGTCATTTGCATATTGGTTAGTTTTACTTTGTAGTGCAGTTTTATACAGCATGTGACAGTACACTTAAAAGGCAATCTGGTATCAGAAGGCCTCCATTCTGGGTTAGTAGGCATCTTCAGTGACCCACAAATTTGAGTTTAAGATCAAGAGAGAATTCATATTGCTTTTCTCCTCCCTATCCCCAGCCAAAACAATTGTGTTTATGTGAAGTCCTTTTCTATATTGCTTTTGATCGTGTGCCATTTGGTTGGGTATACCTTTGGTACTTTTCAGGTTCTAACTCTTAAAAAAGCTTTCAAAAATTTGTCTTCCAAAAAAAAAAAACCTTTTGAAAATCTTCCTTGTTGAAGTCATTTTTGCATCTTAGAAACTTATGGTATGGCTCATGTAAATTATACCATAAAACATCTGGAAAATGATTTCAAGGCATATTATTTAATGTATGACAAGATTCAGTATCTGTAGTCCATCTGTTCGGTATAAGCAGTGAATGTCTTCACGTCTATGTGCTAAGTGTTGATAACTACGTCACCTGCTAATTATCCATCAGGCGTGATGAAGAAAGTGATGACTGTTTTAAACTTGTAGACATAGGTCCCATCAATCAATGGTAATCTGATTATTTAATTTACGCCTTTTCATCACAGTCTTTATAATGAAAACCTAGAAATGTGTATTATTCCATTCCTGGGTCTCGCTACAATCTTCTTTTTTTTTTTTTGAGACGGACTTTAGCTCTTGTTGCCCAGGCTGGAGTGTAATGGTGCGATCTCCGCTCACCACAACCTCCGCCTCCCAGGTTCAAGTGATTCTCCTGCCTCAGCCTCC
>NW_012105364.1:13431709-13435601 GCF_000951045.1 Mandrillus leucophaeus
TTTTTTTTTTTTTTTTTTAAGACAGTGTCTTACTTTGTTGCCCAGGCTGGAGTGCAGTGGCATAATCATAGCTCACTGTACCCTTGACCCCTGGGCTCAAGTGATCCTCCAACCTCAGTCTCCTGGGAAGCTAGGAGTATGGTATGCCCTACCATGCCCAGCTAAATTGTTTATTTTTATTTTTTTTGTAGAGATGGAGGTCTCACTATGTTGCCTGGGCTGGCCTCAAACTCATGGCCTCAAGTGATCTACTTACTTCACCTTTGCAAATTGCTGGGATTACAGGTGTGAGCCACTGTGCCTGGCCAAAATACTCATATATATTTTACACTATTACACTCTGCATTCAAGGTACCTAAAGTGCTATTTGTGAAGAAAAAAGAAATATCTTAGTGAAGGTCAAATTAATATATTTTTGACTGGTGATTTTATCTTTTCCCCTTATAATACAGAAAAAATGACCCATTACTAATAGAAGATAGAAACCTCTCCAGATTTTAATTTTCCATGAACTATCAAATTGTATTAAATAAGGTACTGATTTCCAAATTTTCAGAAAATATACTTGAAATATTAAGTAACAGAGATTAAGAAACTAATTTCAATCTTATAAATCTTCTGACATCTTTATTGGAACTTTATACTAGCACTATTTACTATGAAGCAGAATTAGTCATATTCTCCATCTTATTTTCAATTTTTAACACAGACTCCCATTAATTAAAAAAATAGTTTGGTAGGGAAAATCAGACTAGATAGAAACCTGTAATCTGAATACACATATCAATGTGGTAAAAAATTTGGTCAACAAGTTCAGTGGGGAATGGGGAGAAAAGCAATATTTATTTTTGTTGAACACACATTTATGGATTATGTGTTAAGTTCAAAGCACTCTGCTAAGCATGAAATATTTAGCCAAAAACAAAAACAAAAACAAAAAAAAAACAACCCTTTGGCAATTATTGGAATCACTAGGATACAGACTAAAGAAACCAGGTTTGTTTGTTTCTTGTTATGAACAAAATAGACTCCTGAGCCACGTGGGGTAACAAAAGCATGATCTGTTCTCCATAGTGTGCAGTTTACTCTGTTCTAGTAAAGGAAGTCAGATATGAAATACAGTTGATCGTGAAGACGTTCTACCCTAGCCAACCCATGTCCAACTACACACAACTATTAATACATGCTCCAGGCCTCACTGTGTCCGAAACATCCAATAGCGTTTACTCAAAAGACAGCTCATCTCTACTTCCCGATCTTTGCACCTGCTGTGTCCCTGCCCGGGATGCCGTTTTCCTTTCCTTTCTGACTTCCACGGAGCTTGAGTCCTATATTTTAGTTTATACTTACCCTGATCATTCTGGCCTACCATGCTTCTTTGTTCTCTGACTACTTTCAGCCCTAGATTTCAACTGCTATGCATACACTTTTGTGTAATATTTTATACGTGTTTGGTTTTTTTTTTTTTTTTTTTTTGAGACGGAGTCTCGCTCTGTTGCCCAGGCTGGAGTGCAGTGGCGCAATCTCGGCTCACTGCAAGCTCCGCCTCCCAGGTTCACGCCATTCTCCTGCCTCAGCCTCCCGAGTAGCTGGGACTACAGGCGCCCATCACCACGCCCGGCTAAATTTTTTGTTTTTTTTTTTAGTAGAGACGGGGTTTCACTGTGTTAGCCAGGATGGTCTTGATCTCCTGACCTCGTGATCTGCACGCCTCAGCCTCCCAAAGTGCTGGGATTACAGGCGTGAGCCACTGCACCCGGCCTATTTTATACGTTTTTATGACAAATTATTTCCCCTCAATAAGCACAGATTTCCTCAAATCACTGACTCTTTTTTCATTCATTTGTTCATTTTTGATACTTCCTGATAGTTAACACAGTACTAGGTATGTGGGAAACAATCAATAAAAATGGTAAATATTTCAGAATAAACCACAAGAATGTATTTTGAGAGAACACAGGAAGAATGCTGATAAAGTTATAGAAAGATGTTGCTAAACAAAAAAAATTATTAAGTATCTTCTGAACAAAATTCTCTTTTAAAATAAAAGTATGCTATACTTTATAAAAGTACTATGCTATGCCCTTTCTTGGTTTACACATATGATTCCTTATATCATCATAAAGTCTTTGTTTTCTAACAGACACAGTTATACTGAGCTATGTTCCTAATAAATACACTAATTTGCTGTGTCTTCTGCTTTCCACAGGATGGAAAGTTTATGATTAGTACAATTATTCTTGTCCTTTAAAGGACTTAAGAGAGCGAAGTTATATTTCACCCCCAAAGCAAATTACAAAGAATCTTAAATGTCTGTGCATCTTAAGATAGTCATTAACTGTATTCTCTAATTATATTTATAGTTTAATTGCTTGATTTTACTTTTATGCACAGGTTATCATTTTTATCAATATGTACAGTTAATACGCATCATGTACAAACTCTTCTGTCATTGAAAAACAATTTAGTTACTACATAAAAAATGTTTTCTTAATTTTTGGAATTATAACAACTAATGAGAAGCTTAGACTTTTGTTAAATGCTATGATGATGTCCATTAATTAGATTAACATGAAAGTACAACTGTCAAAATACTGTGTTAAATAGTAACAGGTAGAAGTTCCTCCATTTTACCTTTAATTGATGTATGAAGAACAATTAACTCTTTCATTATTGTGCCTTTGGATTCACAAATTTACCTTGAATAAATTAATGGCAGCTCTTAAGGAAAATAAATTTTGAATATGTTTTGAAGACCTTTCAGATGAAATACGGGCAAAATCTGAGCTTTATGAATTAAATTTTCCAAAACAAATACTCAACTTACCTCCAGTAGATGAGAATACCCACAAGAACCACTAGACAGATAAAAGTCAGGGCTGACACGATCACAAGGGGTATAACTGCCTTCTTCTCGGATTCCAGCCCCTCAGCTAGACCAATACGAGACTCATGGCTACTATTACTGGCCTCTGTAGTCGGAGAAAATTGAGAGAATTGATATTTAAGGTAAAGGAAAAGTCACAGCATTTTTCAACCGATTAATTGCAACCTTCATTGCTGTTACTTACCTTTAAAATTTTGACTCTTTGATGCAAAGAATATCTACAATTATAAGCCAATTTAATTAAAACAAAGTTTAAAACGTAAGGCAGGCTATTAGACATGAAGAACTACAACATCCTAGCAGAGACTGGCACCCAGATAGGGGTGCCTTGGCAACAGGTAAGCATAACACTGCCTTGAAAAGCCTTGCTAAATAAGAAAAATCAAAGTAGTGAAATTTAAAAAACACTACTGGTTTAAAATAGAATGGTTAGGAAAAACAGCGCTACTTACTGAATCACCATATATATTAATTTTCTAAAATAAATTTAAATAGGATTATTTTTAACCCTCCGTTAGGTAAATAGTTAGAAGCAATTAATAATTTCATGAAGAAAAAAATCTTGGGATAACTCTTCTTATATTAGGATAACCTTTCAATCCAGCAATCTATTTCAATTTTAAATATAGATTGGTTTTAAATGTTATTTTGAGTGCTCTTCTTATCCATTGTTGTATTCTACAAAAAAAATAAAAATGCAATTTCAGGTGAATTGGAGGATTATGTAGATCTAAGAAATTCTTCTGAAATAATGCAAGTGTAAATAATTAAAAGTCCAAATTTGGTCCTTGAGTTAATTTTAAAAGATGACACATGATTATTTTGGGGACCAGTCAGGTACATTATTGCACTAGCACTTTGAAAATCACTTTAACAGCCGGGCGCGGTGGCTCAAGCCTGTAATCCTAGCACTTTGGGAGGCCGAGACGGGCGGATCACGAGGTCAGGAGATCGAGACCATCCTGGCTAACACGGTGAAACCCCCTCTCTACTAAAAAAATACAA
>NW_012105364.1:13436811-13453610 GCF_000951045.1 Mandrillus leucophaeus
CAACTCAGCCCTGAGTTGTAGCTAATATTCTTGTGAGAAAAACCCAAGCCTCCATTTTTAAAAATGTTAATCCTAAGCTCTGGCCATTATTTTGTGGAGACTCATCTAGAATCATCTAGTCACCTAAATAACCTGATGGTGAATGCAATGAGCATTTCCTTATAAAATTTAGAAAAACATCTTATTTTATGCACAGTTGTCTTCACAGTTTTGTCTATTGTAACTATTGTTACCTAGGTGGAAAGTGTGTCAGTAATAAATGAAAACATTCACTTAGCAAAGTCCTTGGTACCTCATATAGTACAAATGGTGGTTAATATTATTATCTATATCAGTTTTTCTTGACGTGTGATCCCCAGAATAGCAGCATCAACATCGCCATAACTTAGAAATGCAAATTTTGGGTTTCACTCAAACCACACCAAATCTTCTGAACCAGAAACTCTGTGTGTAAGGGTCAGCAATTTGTGTTTTGACAAGTCCTCCAGTTGATTTTGATCTATGTTAAAGTTTGAGAACCAGTGATGTAGATTAATGCATGCACGAAGTAAGCTTATATAATTATGCAGGTCTTCAATGGCCACAAATTTTCAAAGCAACATGTATATGGGTGTATATATATATATAATTACATATTTCATTTATATATGTATAGCATACATATATATGAGATATGTCCAATCATATATGCAACATATATGTAAGATATATAGTGCATTATATATGTAAATACACCATATACACATATTTATATACAGGCACTGTATACACACATGCACACACATGTAGTCTTGTGTATAGACTTTTCTCAAAAGTGCTCTGGGATATTTGATCTTAAATCCTTTAATTAAGGAGTCAGAATGATCAATCTATGGCATGAAACCTAGTTTTTACACAAGATGGGATATCATATGAAAGCACAATCAGCTGGTTGCTTTGTGTTTTATAATGAGGAACTAATTGTACTGATTTTGCTTTTATTTGAGACTAAAATATCTGTTTTTGTATGGCTCAGTAATATACAGAAGTTACCTAAATTAAAAGATTTAATTTATAGGTAATTAAGAAATAAAAAACTAAGATTAACATTTTAAAATATGTTTTGAGAATAAGATAGTATAATTTTGGTGTTACAATTTAAGCATTACATTTATTTAATTGGTCCCCAACATGAAAGCATAGTCTTTAAGAGAGAGACACCAATAACACATTTCCAGGCTCAGTTTTGTATTTACTCATGTGATCTGGATCAAATAATCTAGTATCTTTGGGTCTCAGTGTACTCATTTATAAATTGTGGATACTAACATTTGCCTTATCTATAGTATTTTGAAGAACATATCCTGTAAATTGTTCTGCATTCTAGAAATACACCATAAAATTTTAAGTTTTAGAGCTAGTCTGCATGCATTTGATGAAGAGATATATTCAATTATTGGATAAGACAGACTACATATGATTTTATAGATACAGTTTTAAAAATAGGCCAGAATTTTCCCCTAATCTTGTTTGATCTTATTTACTTCACTAATTACGTTACTTGATAATGTTGGATGTCATATTCATATTGTTTTATCCTAATTAGTGGGAGAACATACTCTTGATAATTAAATAAATCTAATTAGTGCACTGAAGAGAAACTCGTTAAGCTTTAGTCAATAATTTTAGGTTTAGCATCTCATTATATATATCTTTCTATAATAGTATAGTCTAGCAAGAACATATCAATGTCACTACCTGGTAAAATAGACGGATTCCTGATATTTTCTTTTAGCATAAATCTAATGAAAATTAAGAAGTAACTACTATAATTGAGAACAGATAACAGTTCATATATATGACAGCACTAATGACTACAGTGACCTATGGATTCATTATTCATTCTCACATATCAGCATTTAAGTGTTTAAAATGCAATGTTAAATAGGTATCAATTCATAATACAGAAAAATTTCTCTATCAAAATGTACAAACTTTTAATTGCTGCTGCACTGAAGAAAAAAATATACAACTAATTCAAAAGATGAAATAGCAAAGAGGAAAAATATCCTAATGAGACTGATGTCTATGTTCTGCATTACAAATATTCATTTTTATACAATGAGTGCATTTCGTTACATTAGCCTATCATTTAACTGTTAAGATTTAAATAGTTTCATTATTAAATTTCAAAATACCTTCACATTTAATAAAAGCAAATTATAAAATTCTTATGACCAATTCAATGAAAGTATTAATTTTCTATACTTAATAGAATTGAACTTCCCTCTTCTTTCCATTGGCATTTAAAGCAGACATCTGTATTATATACACTGCACATAATCTGCTCTAAGAAACATCTGGTCAGTAACCTAATTTGCATAAAATACATTCACAAATGAAATTCATTTCTACAGAAAAATGTTTCGTGTTTTACATCTTGCCACACAATACCTATATATACTGTACATATTAATGCCCTTTATTTAACTTAAAAAGGTGTGTAACAAACAGCAGGCATAAAGTAAAATGTGTTTTGATGGTTTACACTGCCCTCTTTAGGCAACGTTAAGATAAAGAAAGAAAAAAAATTAAAAATTTTTTAACTTCATCATTAACTCTCAAAACTTAGTAATAAAACTTTTTTTAAAAAAATAAAGCTCCCCGGCCGGGCACGGTGGCTCATGCCTGTAATCCCAGCACTTTGGGAGGCCGAGGCGGGCGGATCACAAGGTCAAGAGATCGAGACCATCCTGGTTAACACGGTGAAAACCCCGTCTCTACTAAAAATATAAAAAAATTAGCCGGGCCTGGTGGCAGGCACCTGTAGTCCCAGCTACTCGGGAGGCTGAGGCAGGAGAATGGCGTGAATCCGGGAGATGTCACTAGACACAGCTTGCAGTGAGCCGAGATCGTGCCACTGTACTCCAGCCCGGGCGACAGAGTGAGACTCTGTCTCAAAGAAAATAAATAAATAAATGAATGAATAAATAAATAAATAAATAAAAATAATAATAATAAATAAAGCTCCCCAAGTTGATATGAATGTGCAAATTAACTAATTCCTTTCTATGAGGGTGTGTCAGAGAGAAGTGCTTATGTTACATTACCCTCAGATTTAATAATTCATTTTATAATTAAATATAATTAGTTTACAACTTATTTTAGAACAAAAGTATGAAAATTAAAATCATCTAAAATAGCATACTCTGATCTTATTTTAAAAGCAGAGTACTAAAAATGTATTATGCAAACAGAATTGCCCCCACCCATAAAAGGCATCCTGTAGAGTATGAAATATTGACAATAAATAAAAATTGTTTTGTTTGGAGAGAATCAAATTAAAAACCAAAACGTGTTAAACAATTGTTTGAAATAGTAAATAAAATTATACTTTAGAAACTGGAGACTGATTTCTTGAATGTTTTGATTTTAAAAATGATGATGTACCATTTTACCAAATTTCTATCTGTTCATAATTTTTCTTTTACTTTTAGAGCAAGCAAACCACCACACCTCAATCTGTCCTTCTGATCCATAACTAACCTGCCTCTGAAACGTGGAACACTTCTGAGTTCTCGCTAGTAACAGATGGTGTTGGGGACTGTGGGAATCCAGGAGTTATTTCTGAGTCACCTGCTGCCAGGATCCCATCAGCATCTTTTTCATTAGTGTCTGGAAAACTGAAATCTGTGGAAGTCTCATTCTCATTAAGGCTATCTGAGGTACCTTGCCCTGATCCACTTTCTTCATCACTTGTCAGAACTGCCCATGCTTTAGATTCAGGGCTGAGAGGAAGCAGAGCACTACCAGTCTGAATGTCATTTTCCTCTTTTCCATCATTGTGCTTTTGGGATAGCCCATTTGCTGATGGTGATTTACCAGGACTTCTGTCCACACCAGTTTGACTGTCTGAGGATACACTTGTGACTCTATTATCTTCTTCAGAATTCTCAGATAGTGAATGTGAGACTGGATTATTCTGATCCATAAGATTGTTTTCGTGGGTGTCTGAATCATTCATTACCTTTTCCTGTGATTCTCTATAGGATGAGCATGACATACACTTATGTATGGATAGGCCATCACTATCTCTGTCATCATCATCATCATCACCATCATCATCATCAGTGTCACCATCTTCACCACCACCCACTAAATCGGCATCAGATCTGGCACTATGACTCAGCTCAGAAGTTGCCTTAGAAGGAAACAGCAACTTGGTTGTGGTTACAGAACCATCTCTGTTGGGAGAAACAGCTGTAATGGCAACATGCCCATTTCCTATAGGAACAGAATGATCAGTAGATACAAATGTATCAGAAGCAACTGTTGGAATACCAGTAAATACCTTATCAGTAACAGAACTTTTGGTGGAGGTTAAAATTTCATCGGAATGTATAAACTTATTTATTAGTGTATTTAATTGTTCATCAATTGATAAAACAGGTGTAGCAAATTCATGCCTTCCTTTTGGGGGATAGGCCTGCTTAATCTCCAAATTGGCCGTTTGGAACAACTCATCATTACTGTACAAAGAAGGTACCACTTGGTGGGAACTTTCACTTTTAAACAAAATTGGTTCGTATTTCTCACTTGCATAAGAAATGGTCAAACCTTGAAGTGAAGCAGAGTGCATATGAGAAGTAGGCGACACATCAAAACCTGGTACAGATGTAGAGTGCAGCATGTTTTCACTTGAAGCAGAATTTGATACAATGAGATGCAATATTGTAGAACTAATTTTATCAACCTTGGGGGTTTCAACCAATATTGGATCACTAGACACAGCTGGAAGAACAGTTTTAAGCAAGGTGTCAACATCAGAAGCCTGAAAGGAAGGTTGTAGCAATACTTCAGTACTAAAAGAAGCTGAGGTCTCATAAAATAAGAGCTGAGTTGAAGGAGATAACATTTCACTAGAAGCAGGGTCAGAGGATGCTGGCTCTGAGTTTGCACTAAGCACAGGTTTAAGTGAAGTATCACCAGATGCTTGAAAGACAGTATATGTAGGTTGAACTGAAAAGTTATTTTCTGGAACTTGACTAATCTCATGATCAAAAACCTTAGTGGTAGTATGAGCAAGGGACCCTGGAAACATGCCCTTGGTGCTAGAAATGGAAACAGAGGTTTCTTGTAAAGATGCATTCAACTTATTTACATTATCATGCATGTTGGGCATGACTGTGCTTTCAGAAGGGTAAACCATCTCATTGAAAGAAGGAATTTGCAGTTCAGTCTCATTTCCATATATTATTTCACTTTTAGAAAGCGCCTTATTATCATCACCAAACACAGATGTTGTATGTGTAAATTCAGCTACAGAAACAGGTGAAGAAATGTTAAGGGCTGTTAGCCCATCTGTGTCAGGTAAAAGAAATTCACTATCAGAAGAGTCTCCAGACCATTCCCCATCACCAGAGAGGGCATGAGTAGGCTGCAGTAATGATGCAGTTGGGGTAATTAACGAAGACTTAGGTATTGGTATATGGCTAGGGCCACTAAATAAGGAACCCTGATATGTTACACCCACAGAATCATGCACAGGTATTGCAGAACTGTAAGAAACAGTGAAGATATGTTGGGAGCCCTCGTTATTAGAAAAGGCATAAGAAGGTTCAGGCCCTGAAGAACGTGCATGCATCATGGCATCACTGCTGGGTGGTTCAACTTGAGAAAACATAAGCGTTTTATAAAGAACACCAGATTCACTACCAAATTCCAGCGTCTCTGAAGCAGCATGAGTAGTAGTCAGATGTGACAGCACATCAGAATACTGAACAAGGCTGGGCTCTAATAGCAAATCACCCCCAGCCACTGGCAGAGAAGCATGCAAGGGCACCTTATCACTCTCGGCAGCTGAAGTAACTTGTGGAAGGATTTGAGAAACTGTATGCAGATGGCGAAACAATTCACTACTGAAGGAAGCAGAGGAAAATGGAAGCAAAGGTGCACCATCATAGGAAGACAGGACGGATTCAAATGACACATCAACACTGGGAAATACAGGCGTAGCATGCAAGGCCGAATCACTACTTGAAGCAGCAGGGGTAGTGTTGAGGATCTGATTGTCAAGCAACAAAGGGGTGACTAGAGGAAAGACTTCACTACTGTAGGAAGGTTGAAGAGGTGTCTCACCATTGTATACCGGTTGGGTTGTCTGCGAGCGTACCACATTGACCGTGGAGACCAAATCCTGTTGTCTGGAGGATGGGGTAAAAGCATGAGGTGTTACCTCAGTTGGGAAGTAGGCAAAGGTAGAATAATGTGGCATTTCCAGATCTGTAACTGAGGGACCCTGTGACATCACAGGGCCTGCAGAAAAGGACTTGGTTGTCTTCTCAGATTCATCCACACGTATCTCAGTGTAATTAGTCTGGAGAAAGCTCTCTCTGCCTGATCCAACATCGGGCTGTGCTGTTACATCTGTAAAGCTAGGAAACCACACATTTCCCTCCACAGAAGGATCCTTTAGTGATTCTTCTGAACCTGATGAAGTTGAATCTTCAGAAGCATTTCTAGCAGATTCTGGTATAAGGACATCGTATGTGATTGTCTCTGGGTTTTCGGAGGAAAATATATACCCTTGGGATATGTTCTCAGAGATGAATGGGATAGCGGAAGTTGCGGGACTGGAGCCTGAAGAATCATCAGCTCCAGTATCAAGCTTGAAACTGGTCAATAAACTCTCCTCCTCATATTCTGTTATAGAAACTGCATTTAAAGATTCTGCAGTCCCCGACAAGTTCATATGTGGAGATCTAAGAACAGTTTTAGAGCCATCATTTAAAGAGGCTGAAGTACCTTCCACTGTGTGAGGTGGCAGTTCAGTTACAGTCTGAGAAGTCAAGGAAATATCTTTTTCTGTGGCTAATTTAGTGATTGGTTGGGAAGTGGAATTTAAAGATGTGTTGGGAACATCACCCTTTCCAGAGAATTCACTTCCTCTTGTTGGGGATCGGTTAGTCTTGGCTTCATTATATTTCGTCCTTATGCGATTGTAGTGTGTTGTGGTAGAAATCTGGGGTTCCTTTTTCCTGATTTGATTTGTGGCACTATCTCTACCAGGATTCACAACAGCGTCTTCTTCAACGTCTTTTCCCTTTTCCTCCTCCTTTGAAAAGCAAACAAGATTTAATGAGTCATAAGGAAATAAGAGAAAAAATCTTCATAATATCTTATACTGCCAATCATCACTTGTGGTACCCTGGGAACTTCTTATCCTCGTAAAACACCATTCTGTACAATGCATGCTTCTAACCTACAACCTTTATCATCCACTCTCCAGAGAAATAATTAAACGTTATGAAAACACCTAATTCATGGCTGCCTTTATTTTAATGCTATGGAAAGAAGTGGTTAAATGAATAGATACCACATATTTAAAAGGAAGACACACTGTAGTTATTTATTGACAGTGTTATTTATATGGTATTTATTTTGTTGTTTTTATATTTCTTTGTTCATCAGGCATCAAGGTAAATAGCCATTGTAGCTTATTGTAATAAGAATTGGTGATGAAACTATTTCAAAGACCAAAGTACTTGAACATTCAGAATACTTAATAATATATTTTTAGAACAACTCATAATTTTAAGGTCATAATAAAGGGAAGATTTAGAACTATAAGAGGTGTTTGGTTTTATTTTCCCTTTTTAAAAAATATTTTCCACTTAAGACTTAGGCAGATACTTCAAAGGCAACTTGTCAAAGTATGATTCTACTCCTAGTTTTTAAATTTTGTGTTTCCCTTAGACTCACCAATCAGGAGGCTGAATCTTCCACGCAATGACCAGGGAAGACTTCTAGTCTTCTGACTAGAAGTCAACCAAGACCTATGCTTTCTCTCTCTCTCTCTCTCTCTTTCTCTCTCTCTCTCTCTCTCTGTGTGTGTATATATATACACACACATACACACACACACACACAAAACTGGGCATATTATATCTAACTATATACCTATATACTTAGAAATCTCAATTGTCAAAGTAATCAAGATTTTTTTTTTAAGTTTATGTGGGGCATGATTTTGTCAGTATCTTTGTACCCAACAACTTGTTAGAATTGTCATTTATTTGATCATCTATTAGATATTTTAAGGCCATGTTACTTAAAAGAAGAAAAAAATTACTGAGTACAGCCATTGAGAACTTGACCAATATCAGAAGAAAGAATCTGAATCTTAACCGTGTGTGCTCATGAGCATGAGTCTTACACATGGAAATCTGCACTGTATGAAACACACGATTCCAAGCTTAATGATGGCCTCATTATTTACAGTTTAATTATTTGGCTGGTTGTATTTTCTGAAGCATATGTGACAACTCTAGGAAGTTAGTGCACTTGATCTGAATTATACTGCATAGCAAAAATAGCTACTCTCTCAGATTCCCTTGACAAATTTCCTTACAAGTAGTCAGTATTCTTCAAGAAGTTTTACATTCTGTGTGATACCTGGTTCACAAGGACCACCTGAGAGATTTTGCCAAATAATTTCCTAAATAAAATATTCCCATAATCTACAAACCTAAAAACTTCATGCAAAAGGAAATAAGAATAATTTGCCTTGACTTGTTTTTAGGGAAAATTGGTTGGTGCCAATTATCTCTTCTTTCCTTAGAAGTTCTCATAAATATTTGTTTTATAATTTGATCCAGAGTTTTGCTGAGGATCAATATTAAGCTTGGCAGTGTGGAGTGTGGAGTTTCTAAACTCTGCCTTGCTTTTGCAAACCTAAATATTTGCCTGGTTTTCTGGTATCACTCCACACTCTTTCCCTCTACCAAAACTCTGTTCAAACCTTCATTTTCCTGTCCTTTCCTCCCATTTTCAGCAGATGGCCTTCCTGTTTACAGGGAAAAGAAGCCACTAGTCAAAAATACACTTCTTCCTAACACTAAAAACAGGGGCCAACCAAGTTCCCCTTGCCCCTCCTGTCCTGTTAGAACTAAAGAGTTGTTTTCCTTCCTTTCTAAAGCTAATTCCCACTTCTGTGGTTTAGATCTATTCCCTATCATGAACCTGGGAATTGAACGTAATTGAGTAGTTCAACCTATTTTGTGTTTCCAATTTGTTTTCTCAAATTCTCAAACAGATCATTCTCATCAGCTTAAATCAACTCCGATCTCTCTTATTTAAAGGGAACACAAAGGAAAACCTCTAATTCACCTTCTAGATATCATTCTACTTCTCATCTCTCCTTCACAGCAAAAGTTCCCCAAAGATATGTCACCTGTTTTCTCTATATGATCTAACAATGTCTCTTGACTTCCACCATACTATTACATTTCTTTCTCTTTGCTTACATTTCCACATAAACATACTTTATCATATCCTCCTATAAGCAATGTAAATTTTCATAAAATTTTTATTATAATATAATGCTACACACCTCTTCTTGTTACATATTTGGGAAAAAAACTATACACACATCAGATACAAATGAGTTCTATAACTTTATGAGGTTCAGAACCTCTCAGAACCTGGTGAAGGTGATTAGACCTTCATTAATCCTATCCTACCATATCTTGTTGATCTCTAAAAGGTCACATTGGCTGTGTCAACATTTTAAGAAGAACATATCATTCATGCCCTATGATTACTTTATTCATATCTGACTACAAATATTTTAACACTCTTTCCTACAATTTCTTTATGGAGTTATTGTGACTCTTTCTTCCACTGTAGTTTCGATCTGTGTCATATGTTATCCTTCACAACTTCATTTAAAAAATTTAGTGTGAATCCATGATCATGCTACAGATACTTTGTCTTGGAAAGTCATACATTTCCTTTTGGAGAGGATCTAAGAAATATCCTTCAAACTCTTTTTTTTCTATATTCAGGGATTGAAAGTCATTATGAATACATTCCATGCATTTTCTAGCCTGTCATTCATTCCTGCATGAAGCAAAGGAAGTGAATAGTGGATTGGTTAAGCACTGTTTTCATCCCATCTCATAATCATGCTCCAGGAAGACACATTATGACACAGGTCTCTTTCGATTTGACAATATATTATTAATACAACAGTTAATTTCAATACCAAAAACTACTACCAATTTGCCAAGCCAAGCTTACCAATCACTGCTCCTGTATTCTTTATTTTAAATCCCCATCTGTGTGTTGGTAGCTGGCTCCCTCTCCCTTGGCAGTGCCAAGGATTCTTCCAGCTCAAAGAATTAGAGCGGCTGTTTCTTTGGGCCCTACCACCATGGGTAAAGCCCCACAAACCAAATAAGCCTAATGTCATAAGAATTCTTTCTCCTCCTCATTTTCTTCTAGATCATAGCCTTCTAACAACAAGTAATGACATTGATTTTTAATTCTACTCTGCCTTCTCAGGTGACTCCTTTCTCAGTGTATTGTATCTTCTCATTTTGCTTTCCACAGCCTCTCTCCACCTGTCTCCATTCTGTTCTAGGTGGGTAGCCAGAGAATGTGGTTATTCCCTGGGAGGTTCCTTACCTAACTGGTCACCACAGGATGACGCTGTCCCATTACAGAGACCACAGAACCTGCTGTGCCATTCTCTCTGCATCTTCTCCTTGCCTTCTTGCCTTTCAGATTTAGATGTAACAACAAGTCTCTGATACCATTCATCCCAAATGTACAATGCCAACCCCTTGTTTATTTGCATTAAGACTTCCCACAAATATGAATCGTCCTTTTTGATTAAATTAACCTCCATGACTCCACTTGGGTGTGGCATCTGTTTCCTGTTGGGACCTGGGCTGACGCACTGAGGTTCTTTTTTTCCTTCCTATCTAGGAACTTTTCTCTGACTACAACAAGCCAGCCTGCTCACACATCTTCACATTCTTCTCTAACAGGAAGATCTGCTTGTGTTTGTCATATATGCAAATGGCGAGACCAGAGGCACCGTGACAGGCATAGCTTCAGGGACCTCTATTGTAGAGTGTATGACAAAAATAAAGATATACCTACATTATGTAAGTGGAATAAGCCAGGAACAGAAAGATAAATACTGTGTGTATTCACTCCTATGTGGAAGCTAAAAAAGTTGATCTCATAGAAGTAGAGTGTAGAATAATGGTTATTAGAAGCTGAGAAATGTAGTGGGGAGGGGGCGACAGGAAGAGATTGGTTAAAGGGTACAAAATTACAGCTAGATAGGAAGAATAAGTTCTAGTGTTCGATAGCACTGTAGAATGACTATAGTTAGCAATAATATTTATTTTCAGATAGGTAGAAAAAAGGATCTCAAATGTTTCCAACACAGAAAAACAGTAAATGTTTGAGATAATGGATATGAAAACTACCCTGATTTGATCACTATATACCTCATAAATATGTAGAAGTATACATTCATTAGAAAATGGGAAACACTTAAAAATTTATATAAAGTCACATGTGTAGCCTATTCACACAGCTACATATTATACTAAATACAATATTATAGTTTTATGTAGAAATTTACTAGTAATTAACATTGGAAGATTTTAAATAACTTTTGTAGGCTTATGGTAAAAGTTGCTTTAGTGTTAATGGCAATAGAGAAGAAAAATAACTAAACATGGATCTTGTAACTAAAGTAACTCAGCATGGATCATGAATCATGGTAATGGGAATTACTATGAAAATAATCGATCATTCCTTGGTCCTTTCTAAAAAATTTGTGATGTGTAATACATACTATGTGAGATGGAACTTAAACAGAATATCATTTACTACATGGCACCAAATACTGAAAAAAGGGCTTACATCAGTGTGTCAGACCAATTATTTGAATTAACAATTCAGCATAAATATAATATCTTTTTTCTTTTTTGACTTAATTCTGTTGATCACTTGTAGGTATGTGTATGTGTATGTGTGTGTGTGTGTGTATATATATGTCTCCATATGCATGTGAGCATGTATGTACACATACAAATAAAGATATTCTTAGCTGAAATCTATAAACTCCTGTAAAAAGGTAGACTGGTCATTTTGGAAAAATAGTCCCTTGTGAGAGAGACTAGCCATAAAATGCATAAAATATCAAGATAGTTTTTACCTGTGAAAGACCTAATTGTTATTTATTGCTGGATAACAGCACTAGTTATCACACTTTTATCAGCTCCTACACAATCTATACACACGTACACAGTCATGCTATCATCAACAATAGCACCTGAACTGAATACATAATTTCAGTTATGATGAACAGCACATTAGGGCATACGATGAAATATAAAATATATTAAACAATCATTTCCTCTCTATTTAAAAAAAAAATGTTAAAATTTATAGTCTCAAATATCTGTAAATTTTATCTATAAATAGTATAGACTACTTGTAGTATAAGTGTCTGTTGTCAGCACAATGTCCTTCGAGTAAAAGAATATTTATCAAATTAAATAATAAACAATTTAAATGGGCAAAAAAATATATATAGTTTATATTTTGGGCCATATTTATCGTTGATCTATCAACACTGATTATTTATATATAAACTGTAGCAATATTGAAAACTGGTTAAATATAATTTTAGTTCTTCAGAAAAATTTTGACACTAAAAAAAATTCCAGTTTATAGCTGTAGTGCATAGCTATAACTATTTTTAAAGTTCATTGTTTTTTTCTTCATCACCATTTATATTTCTTGTTTCTTAGTACTATATCAATCAAAACATCTTTCAACTTCTTCATAAGAGAATCATGTATATCAATTATGTGACTATCTATATATAAAGCTTAGCAACTAACCCCACAAACAATGAATCATGCAACACAACTTTTATTCATGTGGCAATACCTAACACCTAAGCAACAATTCAAAATACACCGTTGAATATTAAAACATTTAAATATAAAAATGGCTATGATACCTTGATTATTTCTTCAGTTCCAATTAATTCAGGAAAAAGATCAAGTTCTACAAAATTAAAAACAAAATTATTAAAGTTTTTATTCAACTATTTCAGCCTTTGTGGATTTACCTTTTGGTGAGAGAAAAAATTAAAAAGAATCAAAAAGTTAATGTCAGCTTTGAAAATATAGACTTTCTCACAATAAAAATTCCAAATTTTACTTTTCAACATTACTGAACACTACAACACAACACTACATAAGCTTATATGTAACTCTACCCAAATCTTGATCTCTCGCCCCCACTCCACTCCCTTCCCCATTCCTTATATATAACTCTACCCAAATCTTGATCTCTACCTCCTACTCCACTCCCTTCCCCATTCACCACTCAACCCAAGTCTGATTGAAGCTAAGAACGGAGAGGAGGTCAGTGAAACCGAGAAAACTAAGTGTAAAGAAACGCAAATAATTTTTCATCAGTGCACAGTTACTTTCATCCTTAGCAGGGCTGATAAAAGCATGGCTGGGGAAATGCCAGGGATTTTCTGGAGAACTGGTAGAATTTATTTTCTTATTCAGCTACCTCTTCCTTAAGTTTCTATTTTGACTGAGGACAAATAATTATCTTTACTCCTCAAATCTGGCCTCATACCTATTTCTATACAGGGTGCTGCAACAGGTAAAATGAAGAGTGTTTTCCAGCAGGTTCTAGCCTTGCTGTCATCAAGAAGAAGCAACAGAGTGAATCTTGTGCATTCTCCCCAGGGAAACTCAGCTAATGCTGTTTACTTAAAGAATCTGATGACCAGGATCATTCAAGTCTGTTTGTCCCAACAAATCAGAATCAACATATGAATATCTCAGTGCTAAAACAGGACCTGTCAGGGAATGTCAGGGAAGACTAAGCTGGTCCTTTCTTTTCCTAAGAAGGAATCTAGCCACTCTACCACATTACTGAGGGGCCAGAGGAGAATTTTTCTTTAGTCTTGGTCTGAGCTGCCTGGGTCATTAAGAAGATGGTAGACAAAGTTAACTGTGAGGTTTGAGCATTATTATAATGATGTTCTTCAAACTCCCATGGCTTTATGGAATCTCAGGCTATCACCACAATTTATGCTCTGCACTATCCTAATGCTACTTATGTTCTATGTTTTATGTCCTCAAAGGAAATGTATACTCTATAGAAATTTCAAGGTATAACTGAACCAACATTAAATGTTTATCATACCCAGGTCTGTTTTCCAACACAAAGTTTCTTGAGTTTATTTTTATCAAGACTCCTGGGTATTAATATATTGAAAACTGTAAAATGAGAATTCACGTGAAATCTGTTAAGCATGCCTAGCTCCCAAGAAGCTTCAGATAAAGTTAATACTTTTGACAACTTAGCTGTTTCAAAATTACTTAATGTAAACAACTTCCTGTAATTTAAAAAGGAAAGTACTCACTAGAGACAATCACAATCTTACTTTTAATTCTCACTTTTTTTCTTGTTAAAACTAACCATTTTATTTTGATCATTAGTGGTCTCCTTCTATTTTTCTTCCTATGAAATCCTTTCCTCACCATCTGTTCTTCAAGCTCTTTATTTTTTACGTTTCCAAACTAAAGTGATTTCAATCATCTCAAACACTTGTGTTTTTGTAATCGCCATGCAAATTAATACATGTGAATTTAAAAATGAGATACAACTAAACTGTGACAGACAAATGACCTTCCATATGATTTTCTAAAAGCTATGACTAAAGAAGTTCATGCATGTAAAAAAATCTTCAAATTAAGCCCATTAGACAATACCTAGTTTTACTGAAAATAATTTGAAGTGTAGCCACTCTTTTTCATAGACTTGTGAAATATTTAATGCTCATAATGGCAAATCATAATCAAATACTTGTTAGTGGTGCACATACTGTAGGTTTTTCCGCTGTTAAGAGGCTATGGAAAAAATATCAACTATTTTCCATTTGTTTCAATATGCTTAAGAAGGTGTTTAAAATTTTTTTAAAATGGTCTAACTCCACCTAACTTCATACTTTTAATGGGCAAATATAATTTTCTTATTTAATCATAATAAGGGTTGGGGAAGGGTATGTATAACTATCACGTTGAGGATTTATTTCCTTTTTTCTTCAATTTTTTAGTGTGTATTGCATTCGACTTTTTTTTATCATTTTACCAGAGCATCAACTAACTATAGGGATTATGGTTTCCTTTCAGTAAATTACAATACAGGGTTTTAATCCAATCACATCCTCTAACGAATATTAATGACTTATACTATGATTGGATTGCTGCTTATTGTAATAAAACCAATACTTTCTCTTTGGGCCTCCTTAGCTCTGGGGAAACTTGTGTGGTCCTAGGCAGGTCTCTGAGCCTCCCTTCATTCCTTGGCACTCTCACGGGTGAGCACCCCCACGTGTTGGCACATTCATATTGCTGTGTATAAATCCACCTTGAAGGCTCTTTATTCTGGTTTCCAACTGGACTGAGATCATTTGAACTGACTGAAATTCCCAGGAACACTTCAATACCTCTATTTCTTAGAATCCAGAAGTCTTTTGCTGAATCTCCTCAGAACAATTGTGAAATAAAATAATTTTGAAAGATTGTTTCTGTCTTCCTAAAGATTTTGAAGCCATAATTCTGGATCTGTTAATTCAACACCCTGAACTCAAAGTTTAGCTCTGCTGATGGGCACAAACTCTCATACTGGGTACCCCTAAACCTGCTGCTTTCTCACAAGTAATAACTGATATTTTAGTAACCACTGGTTGGAGTCAGGCACTACTGATATATTAAATAGTTCAAAAATTATACTGATTTATAGAATCCTCTCTGTTCATCAAAATAGACTCCAGAAAGGATAGAAAAAGTCTGATAGTGAAGAACTAGCAGTATTTTTGTTTTGAGTGAACACTTAAATTCACATTTTTGTAATAACTGAAAAAAAACTGTTGACTCATTCTGGTTTTGTTTTAGGACACAGTAATGTTAGATTAAAAAAGCACATTAGGAACACATTAATTTTTTATAGCACAAAAAAGCAACACTGATGTAGGTAAGCAAGCAAGGCTTATTTAATTGTTTGAAGATAAGCCAAGTTTCACAGTGCACAAAATAAAAGCAGTGTAGACCGCAACTGCTTCAAGCTGTAATTCTACATATAATAATGTAATAACACTAATAGGAAGGATGGTACAGGTAGAGTAAGGACAGATGCATGGTGACTTAACAAATTGTTATACAACTGAAATCACACAGTAACAAGAAAACTGTTGATTTAATTCATCATGTATTTAAATCTAACACATGTAATTATCAAGGCCCTAAAACATGTACTTAAATAATCCCTCCATAACTGTATGTTAATTAGCTCTATCTTATATAAGAGAAATAAACATAATTAACTTAGTAACAATAAGATAAATATATTTATGAAATTATTTATTCATAAATATAATTATCTAAGAAGTCTTTTAAAAGAATATACATTTCTTTTTAACACTAAAGAGGCTCCTTGACAAATTTAAATTAATTTCCGAATGCAAACTTACACATTTTTTAAAATGGCAATTTGAAATAATACTTAATGTGCATTAGTTTATGGTGATACTTTTGTACACAAGTGTAATTAAAAGGTACAAAGAATAATGTAAGCAAATTGTTAATTTAAATGCACAGTTTTATTAAATTTAGGAAGTTAAAGGCACTATTTGGAAGACTGAGTTTTTCTTCAGGGAAACTGATTAAAATATTTGAAATCTGGCTGGGCACGGTGGCTCACGCCTGTAATCCCAGCACTTTGGGAGGCCGAGGCAGGTGGATCACAAGGTCAGGAGTTCCAGACCAGCCTGGCCCACATGGTGAAACTCTGTCTCTACTAAAAACACAAAAATTAGCCAGGCATGGTGCTGAGTGCCTGTAATCTCAGCTACTCAGAAGGCTGAGGCAGGAGAATCGTTTGAACCTGGGAGGTGGAGGCTGCAGTGAGCCAAGATTGCA
>NW_012105364.1:13453859-13456738 GCF_000951045.1 Mandrillus leucophaeus
AAGCTAATAAAACAGCATGATTAACAGAACCAAGTGGTAGTAATAAAAACCATGAAATAAGCAGCAAACTCAAAAGCCACTTACATCTATATTAGTCACAAAAATAATAAGATTCACAAATCTTGTAGGCACCAAACCTGTTTTACCAAGCCACAAGATAGTATTACTGTCAAGACTTTCATTGGGATATATTTACCAAAGAAACAATAGATAAAACAATGTAATTTCAATACTGAATTGTAAATACGTGGATAAAAATGCCATTGCAGCCTTTCAGATGAGAAAGAATAACTCCTAAGAGAACCAATTTTTTTTTTTTTATAAAAAAATAGGATAATCCCAAACTTTGGAGGAACAGGCTTTTGATGCAGGAATTTTTGGTAGAAATAATAGGGAATAATCTACCTAAGTTTGTAATCCTTGGCTTTTAAGAGGCATAGCATATCAAAACATCAAATCAAATACCATCTTTTACTAACACAGCATTACTATACAAAATGCCTTAAGAGACTGAGGCATCCATGGAGATTTAATGGTGTATCCAAACAAGCATCTCATTATTACAATGTTCAATAGTGTCCCGGTCCTTTAAATAAACAGAAATTTTAAGTTATAATAATATTTATTATTTAGTACAAATGTGAAAATACAACAAATGATAGAAGAATATTAGATTTTGTGCCAATATAAAGTCAGTCTTACAGGATCACTCAGAAATCACTTATGGAGAAAATACATATTTAATCTGTTTCTTTCATATGCAATAAGTTTCTCCAAAAAAGAAAAAGACCAAAAAAATTCAGAATGTTTAAAGCTTTGGCATAGCGAATAAAGTAGGAAACAGTGTAAAAATAAATGGGTAAAAGTAGTAATTTTTTGCCAACTCCTGAGAAATTATTTTATGTATGAAATTAGAGTAGCATAATTAAATCAAGGTAACAAAATTGAGTGAATGTGTTCAATATACTTCATACTCAAAATGCATAAATAAGGGTAGAAGAGATTTTTGTATATGCCATATTTCAATCAATTCACATATCGTGCTGGTCGACATGATCAAAGTTATATGGCTAAAGGTGTCATTTTCTGGATAGCTCATTGTGGAGAACTTTGGTGAGGGTTGCCATGCAATGGTGTGGTGTGATATGGCATAGTTAAAATCACGGTCAGTTATTTTGATACTCACCTTTCAATAAGACTTAGAGCTCACATTCCATTAAAAAATAACCTGATTTTGAAAAACAACGCTAAATAAAGGCAATAAGAAAGATGGTTATACCCAGGCCATGAGGCAGGTCATGAGAAATATTAAATAATGATATTGCCATCATGGTAGTAGTAATATTCATTAGTTATTAATACCAAGTTGGGAGATACCTTGGCAAGTTTTATAGCCTGTAGTTTGGAATGATGAGTACTACAATATCTGATGCTCTGACATATAGTCTTTAACTTAAAAAGTCAACTAGTAAGAACAGCTATAGTAAGGTGATCAATGAGCAATTACTTTATTTAAGCTCATGTTGGATTAAAGTCCCTGCTACAGCATTTAGACAGCAATGCAAACCGTGCACATCAGTTTTCCTGCCACAGGTAAAACTGAAATAGGCTATAATTAATATAATTTGTAACCATTCACTTACATTAAAATTTGTAAAAGTTTCAATGAGTAGGCTCCTAATATGGATGACCAAAGAATATATATATATTTACGTATGTATGTATGCAGATGTATGTGATTATACATATGTAGATGTATATATACATATATATACTTCTAGTCTATTATTTAAAACTGCTTATACTAACAAGAGGAACACTAACTTAATAATTTTAAACTGTCAAATGATGATGGTCAGCATTTGATTCAGTTATTGCATATGCTCTAAGATCAAAAGATTTTCCCATATATTTAGAGAAGGTGCATGCAAATAAAACACAAGTAGAAACAACTTTTACTTGTCTTGTTTTTGGGAAAGAGTAAGGGCAATCAACCAAGAGGAAAACACCCCACTCCCTATAACCAAACTATAAAAAGTAGAAAAATAGATCTAAGACAAACTCTTGAGATGCTTTGTATAGATATTAGAAAGTACCTCACATTGTATAGATATTTAAAAGTACCTCACATGGCCTTAGGATCATGTATATACTTACTACATAATGCTTTGGGGGCTGAAAAAAGGAAATAAATACAAATTAAACCAACTCTTAATTATCCAAAATAACAGTCTCAACATTTACATAATAATTTTCATTTAATGATCATTACAATATTATAAATATGTTTAGTCGTTCTTATTTTACAAATGGTAAACTCCAATACTAAGGATAAATTTACTTATTGTCCTGCACCAGACCTGCTGAATGAGAAATGAGTCCCATGCCTCAAAAAATTACCTGGCAATCCAGACTTAAGAGAAAATCACTTTGCCTTTTGGCTAAAAGAATATAAAGTTAGAGAGAAAGCATCAAGGCATACAGCAATTAAACTAACCTCATTTATTGAGCTAATATACAGATGTATCTGGCGGTACTTACCAGGATTATCAGTAGGCATGTCGACAATCAGTTGGTCGCTGTATTTTCCATATAAGCCATTAGTGCATATGGCTACTATTTGAAGAACATAACTCATATTGGGTAGCAAATTATTGAGAATAGCACCCTAAAAGAAAGATGTTAGTAATTATACAAATGTTATTCTCATAGGACTACTAACACACTAGGTATCTTTCCTAGAAAACTTTTTCTCACTGGTCCATGGAAAATACTTCTATTTTATTAACCTAAGGAAAAGTTTATGTAATGTTGCTTAAACTTGTGATATTTGTGAATTATGAAGAACTGGAAAACTAGGCCTTTTTTTTTTTTTTTTT
>NW_012105364.1:13458051-13461068 GCF_000951045.1 Mandrillus leucophaeus
TGAACATTTTCTGGTTCTGAACTACAAACTTCAGAGAGAAAAGAAGTACAGCTGTTGATAGAACTTAGCCTTGAGGACTTGAATAAATAAAACATATTCTATAAAAATTTTATTGTGTTTTATTTCAATATAAAGTAAAAAGTTACACTTTTCCACTGTGGAGATTTTGCTTATTCCATTTCCAATATCTAAAACACTCTTTCCTCCCCTCTTAACTCTATCTGTTCAAATCCCAGCTTTCCATTCTGGAAAGGTCTTGGTCAAATGCTACCTCCTTCATTACACACACTAATCTCTACTAAAGTGATCTCTGTCACTGTCAATCATCTATTTTATCATTATTACTGCATCATTTGCATACTTCCATATTATTTTTTCCTGAACGAATCTTGACTCCTCTAGTGGATTATAAACATAAGAACTACAGCTCTGTAGTTCTATATTGCCTAGAACATTGTTTTGAATATATTTGGCATACAGATACATTCTTAGAAATAAATGAACAAAGAATATCTGCAAGTTCATGGTGACTTAATTTCTCTTGTTTGGTACCTGAAAATCTATTCAGTTCAGGGTGTGGATAATTTCAGTTATGAAACACACACTATTATTGGAACATTTTGTTCTTAAAGAATCCCTGAACTAATTAAAAATTCCCAACCAAAGAAAACCTAAAATTGCCATTTCAGTATTTTTCAGATGTGCTGACAAAAATCCCATTTTGTTGTCATAAGTAAATTAAGAAAATAATTTTAGGGAATTAAAAGACTTGTTTGTTTCATCTGAAAAAACAGTATTATGAAAAATCATTCAGAGACCTATTAAAATGAATTCAGGTCCATGCTGGGAATCAAGCCCCAAATTTAGTCCCATCAGAGAGTGCCCTGGTACTTTCCAAAATGCATTTCTAATGTGATAGTTTGGACTAATTTGGAGAAGAAAAACTATAACATTTTATGGTATTTTACTAATGAAGCAGAGTAATAGATATCTCTTCACAGGCCAGACAGATTTGCAAAGTAGAAGCAGAGAAAGATCTCTCAGGCTGAATATTAATTAATATACTTACCGAATCTGGTCTTTGTTTTCAGGTGATACCTGAAGTTACAAAGCCACTCGATGAGAGCATGTGGTAGACTTAGGTAAATCAGTCATCACTGATACAAAAACTACAAGGACTCAAAAATATGTTAACAGCTGCCGCCGATTGTGACCAAAATGCCTTCCCTGCTAGTTTGCAGTTCACCTCCTGAACACAGGAGGGCACCCACAACTAACAATTGGTCTTATAAATGGAAACAAATTTTACATATATTTAGTAGTCACAATTTTAGCATATGTACAATATGCTAGCAGTGGTATAGCATATGTACAATATGTACAGTATGCTAGCAGTGGTACAGAAATGATTTAAAAAATATGAATATATATATACCTTTTAAATACGTGAATAGCTTTATATCAGTTAGAAATTATTTTTCACTTCAAACCTTTGATGTTATTTTTTGTTTAGGGAGGGCTTAGGTTGGGGTGTTCCTTTAGAAATAAAAGAAAAATTATTTCACTATCAAAAAACACGAATTCAGAATGAGAATGTATTTTAATTTAGGTCTGTACTACATGATGTTACTCTACTGAGTGAGACTTCTACTGATGTCCAGCAGATGGCAGAAGACCTTCAAATTTTCTCAAGTGAGCTATTCACGTTTATATCATTGGAGCAACAACCTCCTTCTTGCTTCTAATGAATCCCAAGTTCACTTTCAGAGAAGTTGGCAGTTACTCTGGACAATATCATTTGTAGATTTTTGTCCTCGAAAAAGCAATCCCACTTTTTTACAGAATGGGAATGATTTAAAGTGAACTATACTCTTCAAGATGAAACTGTTTTGAAATGCATTAATTTTATGCATATATACAAAGCATAACAGTCTCTTGAGAAAAAAATAAAAGGATTCATTGCAAAATATCCAAAGGACTACTGCCTAAATAGCAGAAACTACTTTGGTTGGATGTCTATGTTTGTCTCGCCTTAATAGTAGCAATCAGTAGATGTGTCAAAATTTATGAAGCAACATTAATATTAAGTAGAGCTCCAAAAGGAAAGTTATATTTTCTTGCCCATAGGTTTTCACTTCTTGTAAGAGTTTGTTAGTTATTTGTTTAATAGTTTGAGTTTATATTTTAATTAGAAATGTATTTTTTAAATACTTGTGTTTATTGATAATCAACAATACAGTTGCATGTTATCAAGCTTTAGGTAAATCTTTTTTTTTTAGATGTGGAGTCACAGGATCATATGGTGAAAAAAACATACATACTTTAGAATGTTATTAACAGAAAAGCCTATATTTCTATATGTAGTTTATGATCTTGCCAAAGGGTTTCCTTTCTATAAGATAGAACTGAATCTTTCAAATAACAATTTAGTTAATTCCATATACACTATTTGGTGTTCAAACCATGGAATGAACATAGAAGAAGAGATTAATAGACACTAAATTTTCCAGGTTTTGCATATATTTCCTATTGAAATCAGCTCAATTATCTTTTTAAAATTTTATTATTATTATTATTTTAGACAGAGTCTTGCTCTGTCTTCCAGGCTGGAGTGCAGTGGCACAATCTTGGCTCACTGCAAGCGCCTCCTCCCGGGTTCATGCCATTCTCCTGACTCAGCCTCCCGAGTAGCTGGGATTATAGGAGCCCGCCACCACACCCAGCTAAAGTTTTTTGTATTTTTAGTAGAGATGGGGTTTCACCATATTAGCCAGGATGGTCTCAATCTCCTGAACTCATGATCCTCCTGCCTCGGCCTCCCAAAGTGCTGGGATTACAGGCGTGAGCCACCGCACTGGGCCAGCCCAATTATCTTATTAGAAGCATATGTACTCTGTAAAGTACATTTTCTGGATTGAAAATCAGTAACGTTTTTCCAAATGAATATGTACTCAGATATCAAATACAAGCTGCTATAGAGTAAAATAGTAACAAAAATATAATTTTCCTGATCATGA
>NW_012105364.1:13461118-13466675 GCF_000951045.1 Mandrillus leucophaeus
CTGAAGTTACAAAGCCACTCGATGAGAGCATGTGGTAGACTTAGGTAAATCAGTCATCACTGATACAAAAACTACAAGGACTCAAAAATATGTTAACAGCTGCCGCCGATTGTGACCAAAATGCCATCCCTGCTAGTTTGCAGTTCACCTCCTGAACACAGGAGGGCACCCACAACTAACAATTGGTCTTATAAATGGAAACAAATTTTACATATATTTAGTAGTCACAATTTTAGCATATGTACAATATGCTAGCAGTGGTATAGCATATGTACAATATGTACAGTATGCTAGCAGTGGTACAGAAATGATTTAAAAAATATGAATATATATATACCTTTTAAATACGTGAATAGCTTTATATCAGTTAGAAATTATTTTTCACTTCAAACCTTTGATGTTATTTTTTGTTTAGGGAGGGCTTAGGTTGGGGTGTTCCTTTAGAAATAAAAGAAAAATTATTTCACTATCAAAAAACACGAATTCAGAATGAGAATGTATTTTAATTTAGGTCTGTACTACATGATGTTACTCTACTGAGTGAGACTTCTACTGATGTCCAGCAGATGGCAGAAGACCTTCAAATTTTCTCAAGTGAGCTATTCACGTTTATATCATTGGAGCAACAACCTCCTTCTTGCTTCTAATGAATCCCAAGTTCACTTTCAGAGAAGTTGGCAGTTACTCTGGACAATATCATTTGTAGATTTTTGTCCTCGAAAAAGCAATCCCACTTTTTTACAGAATGGGAATGATTTAAAGTGAACTATACTCTTCAAGATGAAACTGTTTTGAAATGCATTAATTTTATGCATATATACAAAGCATAACAGTCTCTTGAGAAAAAAATAAAAGGATTCATTGCAAAATATCCAAAGGACTACTGCCTAAATAGCAGAAACTACTTTGGTTGGATGTCTATGTTTGTCTCGCCTTAATAGTAGCAATCAGTAGATGTGTCAAAATTTATGAAGCAACATTAATATTAAGTAGAGCTCCAAAAGGAAAGTTATATTTTCTTGCCCATAGGTTTTCACTTCTTGTAAGAGTTTGTTAGTTATTTGTTTAATAGTTTGAGTTTATATTTTAATTAGAAATGTATTTTTTAAATACTTGTGTTTATTGATAATCAACAATACAGTTGCATGTTATCAAGCTTTAGGTAAATCTTTTTTTTTTAGATGTGGAGTCACAGGATCATATGGTGAAAAAAACATACATACTTTAGAATGTTATTAACAGAAAAGCCTATATTTCTATATGTAGTTTATGATCTTGCCAAAGGGTTTCCTTTCTATAAGATAGAACTGAATCTTTCAAATAACAATTTAGTTAATTCCATATACACTATTTGGTGTTCAAACCATGGAATGAACATAGAAGAAGAGATTAATAGACACTAAATTTTCCAGGTTTTGCATATATTTCCTATTGAAATCAGCTCAATTATCTTTTTAAAATTTTATTATTATTATTATTTTAGACAGAGTCTTGCTCTGTCTTCCAGGCTGGAGTGCAGTGGCACAATCTTGGCTCACTGCAAGCGCCTCCTCCCGGGTTCATGCCATTCTCCTGACTCAGCCTCCCGAGTAGCTGGGATTATAGGAGCCCGCCACCACACCCAGCTAAAGTTTTTTGTATTTTTAGTAGAGATGGGGTTTCACCATATTAGCCAGGATGGTCTCAATCTCCTGAACTCATGATCCTCCTGCCTCGGCCTCCCAAAGTGCTGGGATTACAGGCGTGAGCCACCGCACTGGGCCAGCCCAATTATCTTATTAGAAGCATATGTACTCTGTAAAGTACATTTTCTGGATTGAAAATCAGTAACGTTTTTCCAAATGAATATGTACTCAGATATCAAATACAAGCTGCTATAGAGTAAAATAGTAACAAAAATATAATTTTCCTGATCATGAAAAGTTCGAAACTGTTGAAGCTTCATTCCCTCCCTCAGGACTACATTTCACATACTGATTCCTTTCCACATCTACATGTGATCTGGGTCATAGTTACTGATTCTTCAGGAGACACTGGCTGAGAAGAAGAACCTAATTGCTGGTTATTGCAGGCTTCTGGCTGTGAGTCTGGGACCCATGTCAAGTCACACAGAGTACAAGTAAATGGCACTGTACCATACATGTACAGTGAGCAAAGAATCCTCACTATAAAGAATGAGAATGTAGTCTGCTTTATCAGGGAGCTATATGTGTTCTTGCTTTAAAAACTTATTTTTAGCATTCCACTCTCATCTGCTTGGTTCTAGGCACTCTAGACATACAGAAGAAGAAGGTAGTGTCTGAGCCTTTAGATGCCCATTCCTGTGATAGCTTTCAAACACTTAGATTTTGTAAGCTCTCAGATGTAACGAGTGGTTTTAGATTCTAAATTCTGCACTCCACTGATAAAGGAATGTATAAAAAACTTACAAAAAATTCTGCCATTTAGGCCAAATTAGGAAATTCTTTTCAAATTTATACACATTTCCTACTAAAAATGGTATAAGCTTCTTAAGCTTTTAGCTGACACAAAGTCCTGTGCTTTATCATTCATCCTCTCATTACTTAAATGAAGAGTGAACACCTACTACGTAGGAATGGACATGATCTGTGGAACCAGTGCCAAAATATTAGTACGCAAAGCACTGAGTGACATGAGGAAAAAAAGAAGAAAAAAAGAAAAAACAGAGACAGAGAAATACAAATGCATTCCTTGGCTGTGACAAATCTTTGTTCATCAAGAAAGTTGATGCAGATGACCAAGGGGAGATAGGAGATTCCTTCCACTTCTGTTGCTCTCTAGCCTGCCTTGGAAGAAGCACAGTCTGCCCTGAGGGAGAAGACGCAGTCTTAGCTTCAGGTATTACGAGTAAAATGTGGATTGATACGAAATGGCAGGGAGGTGATTCTTAGCTAGTGGCAGAGAAAATGTCATAATTACCCGAGACTACACTAGGTCTCACTCAGTTATTTCCCACTAATTTGAAGTTCTGTACAGTATAACAGTTCATGACAAAAGTGCTTCATAAATACATGCTAATAAGTACACCACTTCCTTATTTGAAGTTTATGACCTTCATTTTTAAAAGTAGTAAGACAATGACTACTGGGAGAAAAGCTGAATGACTTACAGACCCAGAAGGTAACCAACGAGGTTGTGACTTCTCCTCGGGCAGTAGCAGATCCTAATACAACTGATGTAAACATTTACACAAATGTTGAATGTAATTGGAAAAGATCTATCCCTGTTTTGTACTTCTGAATGATTACATATTCACTTTAAATACTACTAGGTATCTACTAGGGAGGCTGAGGCAGGAGAATCGTTCGAACCCAGGAGGTAGAGGCTGCAGTAAGCAGAGATAACAGCCACTGTGCTCAAGCCTGGGTGACAAAGAGAGACTCTGTCAAAAAAAAAAAAAAAAAAAAAAAAGACAGTTTTCACTAACTCTTTCAAGACCAGATGGTTGTATTAAATTCTGTGATCCTTAGAAGAGCCAGTGTCCATTCCATGATGCCAAAAAGAAATGCCTTCCTAATAAATGGCAGCTCTCCATACAAATGGAAATACAGAGGTTTGAAGTTCTGATAAAATATTCATTAATTCACAAATAATCTATTGAGCGCCTGCTGAGAATGCAAAAAATGAGTAGGGCCTGGTCCTTAAGTTTACAGAGTTTATATGAATATATAAATCTCACATGGTTTTTGCAATTATTTATAATGTATTTCTAAAAATACATTTTCCTACAATGCATTTATTGAGAGCAAGATTTTGACAATTTTTATGCTAGCTTTTACTTCTCCTCCTGGTCAAAATGAGGATATTAGATATTTATAATGACAAAAAATATGTGAACTGAATGTACAAAATTGAGGAACTGATTAAGGTTTAATATATAGTTATAACTATATGATGGAATACAACATAAAAATTAAGAATGATATATTAAAGGTATAATATGAAGTAAAAAAAATCAGTAAACAGACATGTGGTATAGTCTCATTTTTTTGTGAAATATAATAACATTTTAAAAAATTTTCAGAGAAAGACTTGGATGGATCTTTACCAAAATCTTCATAATAGTTATCTCTGGGTAGTGTAATTACAGGGTATTTGTATTTTTTTCTGTGTCCTTATCTATATTTTCTACGTTGTATAAGTTCATGCAGTAAAAATTTATTTTCAGATTGAATTTAATAGAGATCAAAACTGAATATAAATACAATCCTCAATTCTTATTCTCAAATTCAGTTCCAAAGGAGATAGTATATCCATTGAGAAAAAAACTTTCATAAGAACACAGTATTTCTATGCACAAGACAAATGATAATAAATGCTCACTGAATGCAAAGACTCATGATGAAAAAAGCAAGTCCTAGTTTGTGAAGAAAGAAACAACTAATTGCTAAGAGTCTAATCAGATTCATGTCTCCTCTTTTTTCACTGCAAAAATAAAATCAAGTAGCTCACTTCTTTATAATGATTTCAGTAAATGCAGACTGTTATATAATGGGCATCTATAAAAATTATTACCTAATAAATCTTGATATGCTAGGTGTTCATTATTGTTAAGTACGACAATTTTACAGAGGATTAACAGAGTCAAAATGAAGAATGTAAATTATTTAGGTATTTTTTCAGTCACAGAGGAAACTATTTCTTAACAATTCTATCATAATACTGATACTACCTTTTTAAAATTAGAATCTTTCTTTTCCTGGAATGATCTTTAATTTTGAACATGAACTGTACACACAGCTAACACTACTGTACTGTATTCTTCTGAAGGCTTTGTAAATTTTTAATTAATTAAAGGATGTTCAGCAAGAAGAACTTGGCTCCAACCTGTCTGGAAATCTAAAGCCAGTCATTCCTTCTGTGTTTGTTGCCAATAATACATATGCTCTTTTTAACCCCAGAGGCTTAGACATAAGTAAGCTTTGGCCAATGTTTCAATTCATTCACTTATTCACCATTCATCAAGGAGTCAGAGAGCTCTTACTACCTGCCAGGTACTTTTTCAGATGTTACAGGTAATACTGAGATCAATTAGACAGGGATCTACCAAGAAAATAAGGTATGTACATAAACACCCCTGAAGCCAGGCAAGAAAGGCAAAGTGCCACAACTGCAGGTCAGGAATTACGACGGTTCAGAAGAAAGAGGAATCACATTCAGTTTTGGGTAATCAGGAAGTCCCTATGCTGCATAAGGGCATATTAATTATTTGACACTGGTTCATATTAAAGCCAAAAAAGAATTGACTGAATATGTAACTGTGTGAATGAGACTCATCCAACTAACATGACCTGATTTTTCTATTTCACTGTTATCTCAAAATGATATATTTTGACAATGACTGAAACTTTAAAATCATAAATGTGCATATTAGTCTATGTAACTAGAAAAAAAAGTTCTGTTATCATCTCTGATCCCCCCTAGAAGGGGATATGTTTTGGCAAACGAAGGGCTCCTTTCTAAAAATATTTACTTATTTATTTATTTATTTATTTATTTATTTATTTTTACTTCAACTTTTATTTTAGATACAGGG
>NW_012105364.1:13466725-13468196 GCF_000951045.1 Mandrillus leucophaeus
TTAACCTAAGGAAAAGTTTATGTAATGTTGCTTAAACTTGTGATATTTGTGAATTATGAAGAACTGGAAAACTAGGCCTTTTTTTTTTTTTTTTTTGCTTTTTAAAAATCAGATTTAGTTTTAGGAAGTTTCATTTTTAGCCAGAACTCATCAAATTCATAAATGAGTACCACAAACTAAAAATTAATATTTTAGACAAATAAATGGGGAGCATGTGCAAATAAGGAGCAATGTGAAGAAGTGAACAACTAAGTTATCTCTTTTTCTTGACAATATATATGCAAGAACAGTAATATAATTATCTTCTTCACATAATTATGAAATAAACATATTTATTATCATTTACTTCACAGATCATTGTGTCTCCATATTCTAGGCGACTGAATTAAAAGATTACTAAAATTTTATCCATTTTGTCCACATGATATGAAACACAATTAACAATGAGTTTTTATTTAAATGCAGCTTCCCAGGACTTGCAGGACTCTAGGACTCTAGGTGCCTGAGGCAGAGTCCAGTGTCCTTGAACCTGCAGTGGGGACTTTCTGGACCGACATCCAGATGGTGGTTTGTCAACTACACCCTAATCTATGGCCAACACTCCCCTACCAGAGCAAAGTTTAATACTGATACGTTCAGGCCACAAAAGGAATCTGTACTTATTCGAACGCGCTGGTGGAGGGAGGCAGGGGTGGATCTTTTTGTAACAAATTTTGTCTTACATCCCCAAAGTTCTGACCCAATCATGACTTCCCAGCTGTTATCTGAAAAATTTTTGGTACAACAAAGAGGACTTGTATGTCCCCTACTCTACTCTTCCTGTGCTGATATAGCATAATGGAAGACACAATATAAAATGTATCAGGGCACTGAGATTCTGGCCCTATTCTACAACTGCAATCTTAAGAAAGGCCATACTAAATGATCTCCAGTTCATAAGTCATATGTATCTACTCTATAATGTTATTGTTGGTAAACTTATGTTATCCATTTAATTAAATGTAACTTTTGACATAATTTAGTATAGCTTCTAATTTAAAAATTTTTTTTAATTTAAAAATACTCAGCCCACCCCACCTTCACATAAAGTCTAAAAGTAATGGAAGAAAATAACATATAACCATTTGTAAGTTCTTACCTTGGAAATTAAATTATAATGTTACCATATGTAAAACAACTGATCATATAGTTACCAAGTCTTGATAGCCATCTGTCAAAAATTCATGCTTGGTTTGGTCCTCTCCATCCAACTGCTGGTACAAAACTGCAAACTTCTCAATCATGGTATCATAAACGACTCGAGGCCTTTCCCATGTAACAAGAAGGCTGGTATAATTCTCTGGGTCAGCCTGAACATTTTCTGGTTCTGAACTACAAACTTCAGAGAGAAAAAAAGTACAGCTGTTGATAGAACTTAGCCTTGAGGACTTGAATAAATAAAACATATTCTATAAAAATTTTATTGTGTTTT
>NW_012105364.1:13468246-13472383 GCF_000951045.1 Mandrillus leucophaeus
TTATTTATTTATTTATTTATTTATTTATTTATTTTTACTTCAACTTTTATTTTAGATACAGGGGTACATATGCAGGTTTGTTACATGAGAATACTAAAAGATGCTGAGGTTTAGAGTACAAATCCCATCACCCAGGTAGTGAGCATTATATTGATAGGTAGAGTTTTTAATTCACCCACCTCTCCACTCTCTCATAGACCACAGCGTCTACTGTTCCCACGTTTATGTCTATGTGTGATTAATGTTTAACTCCCACTTATAAGTTAGAACATGAGGTATTTAGTTTTCTGCCCCTGCATTAGTTCACTTAGGATTATGACCTCCAGTTCCATCCATCTTGCTGCAAAAAAGCATGATTTCATTTTTTTATGACTGTGTAGTATTTCATGGCGTATATGTACTACATTTTCTTTAATCTACCACTGAGCACACGGGTTGATTCCATATCTTGCTACTGTGACTAGCACAGCAATGAACATATAAGTGCATATGTCACTTCTCAGAAGAAAGCATACAAGTGCTAAGAAACATATGAAAAAATACTCACCATCACTAATCATCAGAGAAATACAAATCAAAACCACAATGAGATACCATCTCACACCATTCAGAATGGCTACTATTAAAAAGCCAACAAACAATGCATCTGGTGAGGCTGCAGAGAAAAGGGAATGCTTATACACTGTTGGTGGGAATATAAATTAGTCCAGCCATTGTGGAAAGCAGTCTGGAGATATCTCAAAGAACTTAAAACAGAGCTACCATCTGACCATTTGACCCCGCAACACTATTACTGGGTATACACCCAAAAGAAAATAAATCATTCTACCAAAAAGGGCCTTTTTAGATTGCTGAGCTCATTAGGATGAGCATGGTTAGGCAAGTTTGAAGGATCTGGGACAAAGCTAATTTTCCTGCCTTAGGAAGACGTGAAGACTTGGGTGCGATGAGGGTAGCAGCTGAGACTCTGTGAGGGGAACTGACAAAAAAAGAGGGTCAAACAATCTGAAGGCAAAGACTCTAAGGCCCAGCAAGGGAGACTGCAGAAGAGATGTGTTTCTGCTAACATAATTTTAGAACAAAAACTGATGGCCATAAAGACACAAAACTTTAATAAAAACTGGGAATGACTTTTCAGCACTTTTATTTATCCTAAGGATATACAATATAAGGGAATAATACTTTCTAAGTAATATTGTCTAAGCTGTAGGCAGATATTTTAATGAAATGCTGAGTTTTGTAGCCTCTCCCCATCACTCCATAAATATTTAGTCAAAAATACAAACATAACAAAGTAGTTGGTGTGACCGATTTTCTTGAGGAAGCTGGGGAAGGCACACATATAGGATAAGTACACAACAAAAACAGCATGTAGATGTGTATTTTTATTGTAAAGCTTTCTAGTTTTTCCTTAAGTATTGCATATTTAAGTCCCTTCAATTTAAATGAGTCTGTTTTGAGTTATTGTTTTTCTAGTTAGTTCTGCCATTTATTTTGGAACCAAACCACAGACAAACAGGTGATAAATAACTTATTATTACTACGGCAGTCATAATAGTGTTGCAGCAGGGATGTAAAATTCTGTGACAATATACACACATGGTCTAAGGGAATAAAATCGATTCCCATAAGCTCCGTTCAAGAAAATTACTTTCCTTACTTTATAGGTCCTATTCTATATTTATAGAACCCAAAACACCAAGTAGTTTAGAAAGTGTTGTTTCTGTGTTTGACCTTAGGATAAACAAAACACTCAAAATCCATTACTATTTTTTTGAAGTTTCATGTCTTTAAAGTCATCAGTTTTCTATGTAAGCAGAAATTATGTTCCAGTATAAAAGTAAAGTACAGTGGATAGAACTTTGCAAAGCTTTAGATTCAGGGAGAGTTAGGTTCAAATACTGACTCCATTCCTTTCTAGTTGTGTAAACTTGGGCAAACCACTTAATATCAGCTTCCCAAACTGTAAAATGAAGACAATGAGGCCACCTTCATAAGAGTGATGTGAGGTCTAAGTCAAATATCGTCTGGTTTCAATGCCTGGTAGAGTCACACAACACACAGTAGCTATTACTGTTTTTGTTATTATGGATTATTACTTTGGACCTTTAACACTTAACTGTGAAAGCAATGTTCTACATTAAATCAGAATTATACACAGGTTTACACATTAAACAGTGCAGGAAGCACCCATCAAGCATAACTTGCTATGTTTTTAGTATGTGGAAATGGAGTCTTTCAGCCATGCAGTGAATATTTAGTGAATGAGAGCTTTACTTTAGTTTGGCCATGGAGATAAAGAGATAAAAGACTTATTTACTTCCATTCTAGGGTTCAGAGATTGCTGGCAGAGACAAATAAGTAAATAGACAATTACCAAAATATGGCAACTGCTATGAAGTCTGGAGAAGCTGAGCACATCGTACAACATTCAGAGGAGCACCATTTACAATCTATGGGTATAGTGTTTCCTTGAGTGTGCAGTCCTGTGGCCATTGCCAGGGCCAGACTTAGGTGGACAGAAGTAGAGTCAGAGATGGCCTCCCAGTGGATGCAATGCTCAACTTGAGTCTTGAAGAATGAGGAGGCAGGGAAATGAAGACAGTGGAGAGGAACATGCCATCAATGGGGAAGCCAAAGGTATAAATGCAACCTGGAAGAATGTAGTCTTCATCTTCAGGAGACTTCATGTAGTTCAATGTAAGGATGCTAGTTGGGGAGGCTTAAGCACTAAGACTAGTAAACCTACACAGAGTCTATCATGCAACAACAAAGTTTGAATTTTATTCCAAAAGTGATGCAGAGCCAGTGAAGGGTTTTAATAAAATAGAACTGATAAAACTATGTGACCAAAAAAAAAACCATATTTATTTAATTTATAATTTGGTCTATTATATTTAAGAAGAGGGGATGATTAAATCCACTTTCTTTTTTCTAACCGATTGTCTATTTTTTACTGGACGGTATGCTATAGTATTTAGTACTGATAGGAATATAATTAAATTTCCTCACTTTGGGGCACTTTAATTTAAAATTTGGTGTCACAGTAAATATAGCTATTCATCACTGCTGTCTTGAGTTTTATTTTTTTGTTAAAGGATAAACGATTCTTGGAAATATCACATTAAAACAATAAAAGCTTGTTGTTTTAATGCCTAATCTTCAAAAGCAGATGATTATTAAATTAATATTCTATGTGGCAAAAAATCATTGAATTCATTGCAGGACTGATATCAAAGAGGTCCATCTACTTGGAAAGGTTAGAAGTCCCTAGTGCAAAGGTCACTTCAACAACTTCTTTAATGAACAAGTGACAACCTCAGTAAAAACTGAAAAGGAAAATTTCAGCAGATGTATCTGATTGTGTTCTCTGGACATTTAAAAATGCTTTTAACTACTGTGTCAGCTTCAAAAAAAACAGACGGCACTCCAGAGACACCCCTCTGGTGTCATTTCCCTTGGCTGTACCTCACAAGAGCAAATTTCTTTTCCTCCAAAGAAGGAAACTGGCAAGAAGATTCACTTCTTATTCATTAATAACTCAGTGCATTTATTTTCAGTACTGATTAGGTGCCAGGCTCCTTCTTGGGGGGTGCCAACACCACGATGAGCACTTTAAAACCCAAATACTGTGTCAAGACTCAGTTCAAAGGCGGTTCTTCCAGGAAGGTTTCCTGATCATCCCAACCAGAAACGATCTCCCAAGCTCTGAACACCTCAGCCTCTTATTCATTCCTTTCTCATACCTCTTAGCCCAGGCAAATACCAGAAAGTGAACTCGGAAGTGTGAATTTTGCTTTGCTACTTATTACTGTGTATTCTGGGAAAATATTTTCCTTATTAAATCTCAGTTTTTCGGCCGAGCGCGGTGGCTCACGCCTGTAATCCCAACACTTTGGGAGGCCGAGGCGGGTGGATCACAAGGTCAGGATATCGAGACCATCCTGGGTAACGCAGTGAAACCTCGTCTCTACTAAAAATACAAAAAATTAGCCGGGCGTGGTGGCGGGCACCTGTAGTCTCAGCTACTCGGGAGGTTGAGGCAGGAGAATGGCGTGAACCCAGGAGGCGGAGCTTGCAGTGAGCCGAGATCGTGCCACTGCACCCCAGCCTGGGCGATAGAGCGAGACTCCGTCA
>NW_012105364.1:13472433-13479844 GCF_000951045.1 Mandrillus leucophaeus
AAAAAAACACACAAACAAACCTCAGTTTTTCTCATCTGTAAAATGGGGCCATTCTTACGGGAAAAATAGATTTTTTAGTTGCCATTTTATAGATGTGGTATCTGATAGTCAGAAAATTAGACAGCTTACCTAAAGCTACAAAATTAATAATTAAAACATTTCTAAAACTCCAACCCCTCTATATTTGTCATTTTACCAAAATTACCTCCTATAACATTGCATCTATGACAGTTGTAGAAGATTATATTTAAATACACACCTGCTTCATGAATCTCTTCCTTTCCAGTGTATGAGGAAAACACCTGTCTAGAGAACTTGTACTGTTGCTCTCGAAAATTGTTTTGTAAGTAGTCCATCAGCATGACATAACCAGATTGCTGCATTGTAAGAACTTCACAAAAAACAGCCAACTGAAAAAAAGATCAAATAATTTAACATATCTGCTTCAAAGGCATTGGTAAATGCTTTAAAACAGATATTTTATAGCAAAGTTTGAACATAATGTTTTTTAAATGGCTTTGAATTACTTGATTTGTTTGAATTTCTGAGATTACCTGGTTTTCGGAGATGCTAACTGTATCTTTAAAAACAATCCAGTCAACTGTGTCTGTGCAGGGAGGAGATGTCAATGAGCCATTGTAAATGTAATACTTGTCAGTTGAGTTTGGCAGAAGGTTCAACAGTATGAATGGATCTAAGGCAGCCTGCTTTCCTAAAAAGGAATAATATACATCTCAGCTGGAATCTCAACACTGGAACTTAGCTGTTCAAAGCTTCTATGAAGCAGAGACACATGCTTTATTATGTATTTAATCAAAACTGAGATTTTGAAACATTTTAGATATATTTTTAAATGGTAATAAAGCTGGCATGCCCCAAATTGTATTACACATGTCACTATACAGTGTTAGATGCCTTATCTTTACAATATCAAGATGGTGAACAGAATATTTTACATATAAAAATACTCAGAAATCATATGATCATCTCAATAGATAGTTACATCACTTCATAAGACTCAATGCCAGTTCATGGAAAACAAAAACAAAACCTTATTCTGGTGAAGAGGATCATCAAAGCCTGCACTAGTCATCATATTTAAGAATGGCTCATTGGAAGTGTTTCCCCTAGAGATCAAGAATGACACCAGGATATCCTGCCATCACCACTTCTATGTAACATTGAACTGGAAGATTGAGCCAGTGCAATAAAGAAAAAAGAAACAAAAATCTTAAGATTGTGTAGGAAAAAATAATACCATCACAATGTACAAATAACATGATTGTGCATTTAAAACTTTGAAAATTATTTACAGGCCAGGCATGGTGGCTCACACCTGTAAAAAGGCCAAGGTGGGTGGATCACGAGGTCAGGAGTTCGAGACCATCCTGGCTAATACGATGAAACCCCAACTCTACTAAAAATACAAAAAATTAGCTGGACGTGTTGGCATGCGCCTGTAGTTCCAGCTACTCAGGAGGCTGACGCAGGAGAATCACTTGAACCAGGAGGCGGACGTTGCAGTGAGCCAAGATCGCGCCACTGCACTCCAGCCTGGGTGACAAAGCGAGACTCCATCTCAAAAAATAAAAAAATAAGGAAAGAAAGAAAGAAAGAAAGAAAGAAAGAAAGAAAGAAAGAAAGAAAGAAAGAAAGAAAGAAAGAAAGAAAGAAAGAAAGAAAGAAAGAAAGAAAGAAAGAAAGAAAGAAAGAAAGAAAATTTACAAAGTATGAGAAATAAGTGAAATTTGCAAAGTCCCTGCACATAGACCAATATACAAAAATCAATTGTATTTTCGTGTACCAGCATCAAACAACAGAAAATAAAATTTAAAGCAATATGATTTAAAATAGCAAAATATTATCAAATACAAATAAATCTAACAAATAATGTGTAGAACATCTACACTGAAAATTACAAAACACTCTTGAGAGAATTAAATAAATATTAAAATGGTAGAAAGACCATGTGCATGGGTTGGAAGAGTCAGTATTGTGAAGGTGTTGATTTTCCCCAAATTGATTCATGGATTCAATGAAATCGTAATCAAAATCCCAGAAAGCTGTATGTGTAATTGACATACTGATTCTAAAATTTCAATAAAAATCCAAAGAAAAGTTAAGACAATCTTGAAAAATAATAAAGCTGGAGAACTTTCACTAGTAGATACGAAGATCTGTTATACTGTTACATATAGCGCTGTAGAAATTATGATAGTGATGTATTTGTGCAAAGATAGATGAAGAGAACAATGGAAGAGAAAATAAAAGAGAAAAATACGATCATTTGATCTATGATAGAAAATTATTATGGAATGTGGAATGGATGATCTTTTCAATAAACAGTACTATATCAATTGAATATCCTCATGGAAAAAAGTGAATCTTGATTTCCTACTTCACATCATAAGCACATATCACTTCTAAACTGATTGCGGATTTAAATGAACATATTAATAATTCTTTTAAAAGAAAACATTAAAAAACTATCATCATAACCTAATGGTAGGTTGAGGTTTCTGAAATGGCACATAAAAAATATTACTCATAAAAAGAAATATGAGATAGTATATGGCAATCAAGATCTATTCATCAATAGTCATTAAGAGAGTTAAAAGGAAAGTCAAAGAGTGGAAAAAAATATTTTTGATACAATATACATGTATGTGTTTGTGTGTGTACACACACACACTAATAAATATTGATTTATTCTTATATATAAACTTGTATACAGATTATAGAATTTCTATCCAAAAACTGGTAGAGTTTTCCTAGGTGGGCCATCTGGCCTTCAAACCCTGAAACAATCCAAATATATCGGTCTCCTTGAATAGTCTCATTTGTATCTCTCCAATAGCACTTATCAATAGCAATACCTTGGTCATTTAGCTATTTGTGAACCAGCCCTCACTTATGCAGGCAGCAATCTATTTACCAGTGAGATCTGTGTCTAATTTGTTTTCCTATCTCCTGAGCTACCCACCCCAGTGCAAGTCCTCTGCCCTCTCTATGAGATTGAGGCCATTAAGAAATAGTCCCTGAAGCCAATCAGTGTAGTCTAAGTGAGGTGGCAGAATGTAGAGCAGTGGTGTTAATCCTTATGTGAATAATCCAGGGAGTTTTAGAAAAATACCAATGCCTCAGGCCCCACTCTAGACCATTTGAATTAAGATCTCTAGTGGTCAGGCCTGGGCATCTAGATTTTAAAAAGCATCCCAAGGTGATGCAAACATGCAGACTGCTGTAGAACATCCCAAGTAAAGTGAAGCCTTTTCAAGATTTTAGTCTTTCTTAACCATACTTTCCATATTAGAACGTGAAATGACTAGACTATCTGATCTTAAAAGTCTATTCCAGCTCTCAACTCTATGAAGACTGAACACATTCAGAAAGCCTCAAAGAAAAAACGGTATTTAAAAGTTAAATTAGTAAATGTTAACTTTTCTGTAACGCAGAAAATTCTGAAGGCAAAGGGAGTACTGTTACTAACTAAAGTTAGAGACAACTGCTTCAGTCTGAATTAACAACTGAATCTTAGAAATAAAAACCTTTTCTTTTTTTCTTTTTTTTTTTTGAGACGGTTGTCTCACTGTCTCCCAGGCTGGAGTGCAGTGGCCGGATCTCAGCTCACTGCAAGCTCCACCTCCCGGGTTCACGCCATTCTCCTGCCTCAGCCTCCCGAGTAGCTGGGACTACAGGTGCCCACCACCATGCCTGGCTAATTTTTGTATTTTTAGTAGAAACGGGGTTTCACCGTGTTAGCCAGGATGATCTCAATCTCCTGACCTCGTGGTCCCCCGGCTTCGGCCTCCCAAAGTGCTGCGATTACAGGCGTGAGCCACCGTGCCCGGCCAAAAACCTTTTCTTAACTGAATTGATAGTCATGTCAATATGGCCTACATGTAGTTTTAATCCATTAGAAAGTTCAAGTTTTGTTTGATTTAATGGATTCATTAGTAACTTCTAAAAGTACGTTCTCCTATTCTCCAATGTCAAGATAACATGATCAGAATTCAGATTAGATTCAAGTTCTTAGGAACTAAGAAGAATATTTATTTCTAACATGTGAATGCTTTTTAGATTTATGTTTTCAATACTAAAAAATTGTTGTAAATTACCTCTTTAACTGACAAGTGGACTGTAATTGTTCCTTTTCCCACTGAAGACTAAATTTATCTTACAAATATTTCATGAAAAGGGTGTGTGTTGAGAATAGTAATTAGGTAAGGAGGCAGAAATTGACTCATGGCTAAATTAGGTGGAAATAAATTGACTCCAGGAGAGCCAGGGGCCAGGAAGGGAAAGCAGAGGTGAGACCTGAGTAAGGAGAGTGAGATAGAGAATTTTCCTATTATTGGGAAAGAAATCAAAGGGCAAAAAAGTTAAAGAGAAGCAAAAGAATCAGAATAAGTTTTTAAAAATTTTCCTCTCCCTATCCCCAATGAGGACTCCATTCTTCCTGCCTCTGAACCTCAATAGCAGTCACCTAGTCTGTCTTACAGACATGGTAATTTGATATCACAAGATTCTTAAATTACAGAGTGCTTTTCTGTTACATTTTCTTCTAACGAAATTTCATACAGTGTTTTTCCTTTGTTTGTGTTTGTGGTTTTCATTTTATTTTGCTGGCTTGAGAAAAAAATACCTGCTTCATTCAAGTAACCTCACTATTGTTAACACAAGAGAGAAGCCCACCAGAGCCAATGCTGCTCTATTTGGGGTCAGTCATTCATTTATGCAATCATTATTTGCTCGAACATACAATGATGATCAACCAACCAACTAATCAGATCCTTCCATGAGAAGGCTAACAATGGAAGATAAAAAGATGGGGAGGAACAAAGATGAAGAAACCACAATGGGGCCAAGCACTAGAGAAAGGCTGGTAACTACATAAAACCAATTCCTATTACTTAGTACAATGATATTTAACATGGGGCCACACCAGCGCCTATGAGAACTTTTCAGTATAGAAATGTCTGGGCTGAATTTGTGATTAAGAAAGCACTATAAACCATTCTGATGAGAATTCCCATCAGATAATCACTGATGATGTTACCTGGGATGTGTCTCTTCCCTGCAACTCGAAAGATTGCAACTAACATCTTTTGTGGCTCTGCTTGGAAAATATTAATTCATTATCTCAGTATTGCTGCAACATCATGCTCTCTCTCTCTCCACTCCATGGATAGAACAATGCCTAACCTAGAGTAGGTATGGTAGATGCGAAGGAAAGAAAGAAAGAGGGGTTGAGGGGAGGAATGAAAACTGGGCTTTGTCCTTTAGAGAGGAAACAGGAAATGAGCAACCAGCCCACAGCATAATAAGATAGATCTTATAAGCTGAATAATGGTTCAAAAGGTGTTTTTTTTTTTTTTTTTTAATAACTTACATTATATGGTGAACACAGAGCCAAATTTGGGGGTGTAGCTGTGGTTCCAGAGTCACTACCTAAAGACAAGTCCCACCTTTGATCCTCAAGGTTGCCAGCAGCAAAGGCTGAAGGCCAATATGGGTAAGCCTTCAGTTTACTGGGCAGTAGGGGATTTTCTAGAGTCAGAAATAAGACTGGATTTAATTCAAGAACTCTCAAAATGGAAACGTTTGACTTTAGAAAGACTTCACTTATTTGGTTTGGATCGTTGTCCTTGCTGAGTACATTGAAATACTAAGTATCCAGATGAATGAGTTGACAGGCATGAAGGATTTTAGTTTTTGGTAAATTAGGAAGTTGGTGCACAAATAGTGGTGATATGGTTTAGCTCTGTGTCCCTGCCCAAATCTCATCTTGAATTGTAATCCAAATTGTAATCCCCATGTGTTGAGGAGGGACCAAGTGTGAAGTGATTGGATCATGGGGGCAGTTTCCCCCATGCTGTTCTCATGACAGTGAGTGAGTTCTCACGAGATTTGATGGCTTTATAAGTGTTTCACAGTTTCTCCTTTGCTGGCACTCTCATTCTCTCTCTCCTGCTGCCATGTGATACATTCCTTGCTTACCCTTTGCTTTCCACCATGATTATAAGATTCCTGAGGCCTCTCCACCCATGCAGAACTGTGAGTCAATTCAATCTTTCTCTTACAAATCACTTACTCTCAAATAGTATTGCTTTAGCAATGTGAAAATGGACTAATACAAGTGAGGTAGACAGAGAGAGGGTAAAGGACTAGAATCTGTCCTTAGCTAATCCAAGAACTGTTCTGCTTTCAAATTAAGAGACAGAATATAGGCAGAACAATGCTGTTAGGGAATCCATATTCTCAGAGAGAGAGATAATATGTAGTCATAGTGTATCTGATGAAGTATCTTCCTGAATGGCTTTCAGACACTAGGTATTAGAAAGGAAACTTTAAAGAACACAAGCAAGTTTATTCTCAAGCTCATATGAGTGCCTTCCAAGGCACCCACAAAAGTAAAGTACCCTGGGAAAGTAAAGAGGCCTTAAGAGAAAGCCTCAAAGTTCCCATAGTTACACAAGTCAGGGTTAACAACCCAGTGTTAACATCTCTTTCATTGTCCCCACAGGCTGGTGCAAGGTCTGTAACATTCAGAATTCATATATTATACATTTTTTTATGTATAGGAATTCAAACAATTTGCTTTATCTCAGTCTGGATAGAATCCACTTTGTGACTCGAGGAGGGGAAAATTAAATTTGACTTATGACATTCAGTGTTGAATTTTGCAATCTGGGTCAATGGAGGGAGATAACAGCTTCATCTTGCGTTTGATTGAGTCTTCAAAAAAATTAAAAGCTACACTACAGGAGTTCACATATTCCTGACTTCTGAAAAGTTGGGTCAATTCAGATCCTCACTGTAATTGACAACGATAAATCAATCCTAGGCCAGGTTTCTGCTTTCAAGAAAAGGATTTTCATGAGTTTTGTTTCTGATTTCAAATTTTGCAGCTTCTCAGAAAGGAATAATCCTCATTTTATTGATAACTCAGGGCAGCATTAAGATTCTGTGTGTGAGTGCTTAATAAAAATAAAATAGTAATAGTAATATTAACAGGCTTACAGTCCACTGCCCATGTTATCAAATTTGTTGTGACAAATTACAAGATCCATGAGATAGCAGGCAGAACAATGTCAAAGCATATTGCATCTTTTTCTATGTAAGTGTTGACCTTCTTCCAAAAATCTCATCTCCTCACGTTGATAAAGCAAAGGATTTATCAAGGAAACTATCAGGGAATAAATTTTAACTTGAGTAACAATTCCTTTCTACTTTAAAATATGATATTTATAAAATTAGCTTGTTTCAGATTAGGAATTAGTCTTTAAGGGACGTATGATGCAGAGACATAATAGATAAATAGGCTTTAAATGCATGATATAATTAGATTATTTTCAAGAATAAATTTTAAAAATTTCAATTTCCTACTTACATTAATGTGTCATGCTTT
>NW_012105364.1:13480469-13503642 GCF_000951045.1 Mandrillus leucophaeus
AAAAAAAAAAAAAAAAAAAAAGTAAGTTCCAGAAACAGGTTTTTTTATAGTTAGGTGAAAAAAAATAAAGCAAATAAAAACCAGACAACTTACATATTTCACTAAGAAAAGTAAATTTTAAAATTTTATGATTCATATTTACTGATAATAATACATAATTATTAATATGATGCTTTTTGTATGTACAAATTAGCAAATTTGTGTACTTATAGAACACTTTGCCCCAGCTGGAAAAGATTCACCCAATTAACAAACACAAGAGTCTCCTTTTAAAAATATCAGGCAAGGGTCATCTATTTTTGAAAATGACCACCAGTTTTAATTTTACTTATGAGCTCCTCTCTTTGTTAGAAATTATGTCTTGATATTTCACATCAATATTTAATGTGACTTAAAAAGGAATTACATTAGTGTAAAATGTATGTATAATTATTACCTCAAACAAAATGGATAAAGCTCTTAACTTCCCTTTTCCTTTAACTGCTTCCTCAAAACTTGAAAATCGGTCCGCATCAAAGCAGTAGATTTGCATCTATAAACGTAACAATGATAGTTTTATGATACAGAAAGACTTCATAAAAATCAGCAAAGAGACTTAATAAAACAAGCAATTCAATAAGTTCTATTTGAAAAGTTCTATAAATTGTGTAATTCTACATTCTACGTATTTCCAAAATCTTTTATAAATTACATGTATACAACTACATTTACTATCATTTACCATCCATTGATAAGGAGGGGAATAGAAAGTTAGACATATCTAAAACCAAAATGACCATTTTGAGATTACCAGGGGACTGTGCAGTAAAATTTATTAAAGCAATTACATGAAATAAATAACCATATGTTACTTTAACTGCTTTATTGAATTATTTTAAATATAATTTTCTCTCTTTCTCAAGCATGCATGCCTTTCCTGAGAGTCCAGAGTTACCATTCTTTGATATTACCATATTGTGATCTATTAATATTGAAGCTCTCAAGGACTCTCAGCTTCTACCTAAAAAATACCAAAAGAGTTTTAAGTTTCATATTTTGATTCTTCTCTCCAGTTGTGAGGCTATGCCTTGTTAATTTCTGCTTCCGTCCATATACGTATCTCTCTGTAACAGCCTCTATACAATTTGGTGCTTCTCCTGTCTGGGCTTGGAAATCAGGGGTCTCAGGCTGGATAGAAGTAGAATTAAGGTAAGAGTAGGAAGCCTCTGAGAGTGTAGAGCGTAGTTAGTGCTCTGATGGGAGAAATAGAGGTTGTGCAACAGAGGATGGCAGTGGCTCCTGCTTTGGGTGAGTCACCAAAACCTTTTCAGAGACAGGATTTCTAAACTGACCCTACAAGAATGAGCAGGTTTTAGCCAGGTGAAAGGCAGAAGAGAAGGGCATGTGTTCAAGTCAGAAGTACCACATGGGAAAGGCCTATTAGGCAAGACAGTATGACAAGCACGGGAAATTGAAAGAAATACAATTTAAAACTTAATAATTATTAATTTAATAATCCAAGTAAGCAAACTTTTTTCTGATCTCCCATATGGTATTTAGGAGAAGAATTGATAAGGCTTTGTTTGTTTGTTTGTTTGTTTGTTTTGAGAGGGAGTCTCACTCTGTCACTCAGACTGGAATGCAGTGGCATGACCATGGCTCATTGCAGCGCTGGCCTCGTGGGCTCAAGTGTCATCCCAGCCTCTGTATGGGACGACAGGTGCATGCCACCGTGTTCAGCTATTTTCTCTTATTTTTTTTTTTTTAGAAATGGGGTCTCACTATGTTGCCCAGACTAGTCTCAAACTCCTGGGCTTAAGTGATCCTCCAGCCTCAGCCTCGTAACGTGCTGGGATGACAGGTTTGAGCCACCATGCCTGGTGAATTGAGAAGACTTGATTGTGAGACATAGGAGATAAGAAACAAGGAGCAAGCCAGGGATGATCCTTGGGTTTCCTGCTTACACAATTACATAGAGTGTTTTAAAACAACAAACAAGACTAGGTGTGGTGGCTGACGCCTGTAATCCCAGCCCTTTGGGAGACTGAGGCGGGTGGATCACGAGGTCAGGAATTCAAGACCAGCCTGGCCAACATGGTGAAACTCCGTCTCTACTAAAGATACAAAAAATTATCTAGGTGTGGTGGCATGCACCTATAATCCCAGCTACTCGAGAGGCTGAGGCAGGAGAGTAGCTTGAATCCAGGAGGCGGAGGTTGCAGAGAGCTGAGATCACGCCATTGCACTCCAGCCTGGGCAACAGGGCGAGACTCTGTCTCAAAAAAAAAAAAAAAAAAAAAACCCTCTGAGAGACAATTTGAGAGGCTTTTGCATTAAAATAACTTTATTAGGTTTAGTGCGTGGATTCTGTACCATGTATTTTGATTGCTCAGGGCTCTTTTGATAGAATTTTTCTTGATTTTCATCTTTGTTCTAAATAGGTAATATTGTGAGTAAGCTAAACTCTCAGAAGCGATACTTTGTTTAATGAATTGACTTTGTTACTCTGAAAAATCAAATTTGATAAACGTGCTTTTCTTTAAAAATATTGAATAAAGAAAAAAATCCAGATTATAAGTTGTAAATGTGAATGTAGATATCCACCTTTTTAAAAAAGTTTTTTAGTCTTTTAAGAGGTAATTCACCCTATCTTATTTTTATTATTAATAAAACCGTTTTGAATTATAAAATGAATAGTTTCATACTAGGTATTTTAGAAAATATGGGGACTTTAAAGGAGAAAATAAGAGGCACCTATAATGCCATCACCCAGAGAAAATCATTATTAACATTTATTTTCTTGAAGTCCGTCAATTACTTTTTTTTTTTTTGAGACAGAGTCTCACTCCATCACCCAGTCTGGAGTGCAGTGGTGTGATCTTGGCTCACTGCAACCTCCGCTTCCTGAGTTCAAGTGATTTCCTATGTCTCAGCCTCCTGAGTAGGTGAAATTACACATGAGTGAAACCACGTCCAGCTAATTTTTGTATTTTTAGTAGAAGTGGCGTTTCACCATGTTGACCAGGCTAGTCTGGAACTCCCGACCTCAAGTGATCTGCCCGTCTCAGCCTCCCCAAGTGCTGGGATTACAGGCGTGAGCCACCGTGCCTGGCCCCTCAATTACTTTTATGAGTAATAAGTCAAACCCTCATTTAATTTCCACAATAATGTTATAAGGCAGGTGCAGCTACTACGTCAATTTCACAGAAGAAAAATGGAAGCATTGGTAAGTTAAATAATTTATACACTGTTATGTCGTGTAACCAATAAGCAAATGGTGGAGCCAAGATTCAAACCTAGTCCATTTGACTCAGACTACACTCTCAGTCAATATTTAATTAATTTTCATGTATTAAAAAATTGCAAAAATAATAGTGGTTATACCGTTTAACATGTTTCTTTTTAAAACCATTAATACCTTATGATGAACTTTTTTGTGTAAATATATCATTCAAAAACATGATTTTTGTGAAATCTATAATATCCATCATAATGTATTTAAATAATCATTACCCTTTGTTTCAATATTATATTATAAATAAATTTTTGTAATTTTTTAATTTTTAGACTAAATGGCTTTAAACTTAAAGATTGGGTATTGAGTGTAAATCATTTAAAATTCTTAATAAAAACAAGCAAACTGCTTCCCAGAAAGTCTACCAATTTAGACTTTCTCTAGACATGTAAGAAAACATTTTACTACACAATCATTTTTAAATAATTATTTATTTTGCCAATTTTAAAGCTGAAAATTTTTCTCATTTCAATCAAAATATTTAAATCAGAGGATTCTCCAGTATGTTAATGAAATTTTCTCCCTTTTCCTTCCTTCATTCATTAATTCGTCAGCATTTATTGATTATCTATTTTGTGGCACTTTGGGTTGTTACCACAAAGTGGTAAATCAAAGATAAGTCTTATATTCATTTAGCTTAGTCTAGTATATTAATCAAATAATAAAAATATCACTTTATAAATTATAATATTGGATTTTAAAATTAATCAAATTATATGCTAAATAAAAACATCAATTATTTAGAAAATAAAATAGTAAACAGCGGATCTCCTGACTTACCTCAAGTGGAAATTTTTGTCCTTCTAAACTATGCTCTGATCCATCAGATGACATATTGCATTTTCCCCAGTGAAAAGTTATCTTGCTTGCTTTAAACACCATTTCTGAAACTCCTCCGCTGACACGGTAGTCATTAGTGAGATTAATTTCCACTGAAAAAAGAAATACAAGTGCACCTAAGCTTCTGAAAATCAAAATTTTAAATTTCAACTAAATTTCCATCTACTTAAGGTATATTAAGAAAAATCATTTATTTGATAAATTTACAAAATATGAAGTTGCCAATTTGGAAGCCAAACTTTGTAGGTCTGAACAATATACTTAATATATCTTATTGCTACAAATGTAAACTAAGATGAAGATACTGACTAGTGTATGACTTCAAGGGCAGAAGACAGTCAGTCCACCTGCTCTGTTTGTTTGGTGTCCTAAGATAGCTGTTCCTTGAATGCTCTGCTTCCCTAAGATGTCAGATGGTAATAAGAAGACAGAGCAAAGTGGGAAGGAACAGAAGGGTTAAAAGAAAAAAAAGTCTTCTTCTTGGAGTGTTGCCACCTTCCTATTTTCAGCCCATTTCTACTCCTTATCAGGCTGCTGCTTATCACCCAGGCTTCACCAGCAAGCTCCAGAACCTGTGTCCCTGGCTATAGCAGGAAAGGCAGGAAACTCATTCTTATGGAGGAGTTTTGGCCATCTCATGTTTGAACCCTGAGTGGCAAAAGCTTAAACTCCCCTGTATGAGTTCCACAGCAGATATTATCTGACTATATTTTAACAGTCTTCTGGAGAGTTCTCTTGAGAGCCCAGTGAAAGATTTTGATGTCTCTCAATAAAGTTTAAATAGTCTCTGTTCCATTAGGGAGAAATCACTGTTGGCATCAGGGACTGAATACAACATATTGCTCAGCAAGCTAGGGATACAAACTCCCACTAATAATAATAATAAGCACAATAACAATAACAGCCAACATTTACATATCACTTACGATGTACCATGGACTATACTAATTACTTTATATGTATTATTCACTTTATCTTCGCACAACCTTGGAAAGTAGATACTATATAATCCTTATTTTACAGATAAGGAAATTGAGCCACAGAAAGGCTAAGCAGGTTGCTCAAAGGTTCCCCACTGTCATTTCAAGAGCCAGTGGTGAACCCAAGTAATGTAGCTCTATTAGCTCAACGATCTAATAACCACTCTCCCCTAAGAAAAATAAAACCCTTAACACTCTCCATAAAAATAGCTGCCTTCAGACCTACTGTCACCCTCTGTCACTGAATGATTTGGTTTAATTTCTATCTGTTTGGGATCTTATTTATAAAAACATAACCATCAGGCTATCCTTCCCATTTTTCTCTGGTCATAAAGCCTAGCACATTTTATTGTTTAACAATAAGAAAAGCAAAACAGGGATTTCTACAAAGATTTTTGCTTACAATATATAATAAAGCAGAGGTTCCATGCCCTACTACTTTGTAACACCCTTCAAAACTGAAAATAAAAATGTCAAGATTTAGGACAACATACTTTTAGGTAATTATTACGTGTAACATAATAATTTTAAAAATTATTCATTCAAGAAATACTTAGTGTTTATTACATATCAGGCACTGATGTAGAAAAATCTCTACTTTCATGATTTTTTTTTTTTTTGGAGACAGTTTCGCTCCTGTTGCCCAGGCTGGAGTGCAGTGGTGCAATCTCAGCTCACTCAACCTCTGACTCCTGGGTTCAAGCAATTCTCCTGCTTCAGCCTCCTGAGTAGCTGGGATTACAGGCATGTACCACCATGCCCAGCTAATTTTTTTATTTTTAGTAGAGATGTGGTTTTGCTGTGTTGACCAAGCCGGTCTTGAATTCCTGACCTCAGGTGATCCAACTGCCTCGCCCTCCCAAAATGCTGGGATTACAGGTGTGAGCTCATGCACCTGGCATAAGTTCGTTTTTTCACTTGTTTTGCTTTGATTTTTTTGGATAGGATGGGTTACTCCGTTGCCCAGGCTGAAGCGCAGTAGCATGATCTTGGCTCACTGCGGCCTCCACCTCTTGAGTTCAAGTGATTCTTTTGTCCAGCCTCCTGAGTATCTGGAATTACAGGAGTGTGCCACCACACCCAGCTAATTTTTGCATTATTAGTGACTCTTATGTCTCAGCCTCCTGAGTATCTGGAATTATAGGAGTGTGCCACCACACCCAGCTAATTTTTGTATTTTTAGTAGAGATGGGTTTTCGCCATATTGGCCAGGCTAGTCTGGAACTCTTGACCTCAAGTGATCCACCCGCTTCGGCCTCCCAAAGTACTGTGATCACAGTCATGAGCCACAGTGCCTGGCTACTACTCTCTTGAGTTTTGAAATTAAACTATTACATTCAAATAATTACATTACCTAAATATAGAAAATATTTTAAAAATTCACTAATGATAAAGCTTACTCTCATACAGCTACTATTATAATTTTGAATATTTTTCTAATCTTTGTCTTATGTGTACATGCCTTTACATAATTTCCCAAAACATAATTTTTTAAAAAACTAGAATATCAGAAAAGAAAAGGTGTCACTTTTTGGAAATTATTTATATATGTATAGCTTATTAGAATTTGTATTTAAATTTTAATGTATTAATATTTTGCTTTTTTAATTAAAAGATAGTCTCAATGAAAAGGCACTTAGAAAGGGTTTCCTAAGGATGGGATACAACTTTAAACCTTCTATATAGAAGAGCTAGGAATTTATTTTCTTAAATTTCAATTACAGTCAATTGCTTTTTTCATATCCAAATACTGACTATAACATGAGGCTAGGCAGAAAAGATCAAACTATAATGCTCAAGAAAAAGAAATCCTGATTGACTAAGTAATTGACTAAATTATATTAGTTGTAAATCACATTATCATATCTTCTAGAGACAGCATCATTATCGTTACATTGTAGGAAAACATGACATGATGACATCGGTCATTTTATTTTTTTGTACGAATTGTCAAAATACTGTCTAAATTTCCCATTTTCTTTGCTCCATTTGGTTTCTTCTACATATAACGTCTATCTAGTTCATAGTACATTATTCAAAGGAAAATGAGACAAAACTAGTCTAAACATACTCCAGGTCTGAAAAATATATTAAAGGCAAAGAGAATGCAAATATTTTACCTGTTTTCCCAGTGTTATGAATGAATGTGTTTTCCAACGATGTTTTATCCCAACCCTGAAATTTAAGTTTCTTAAGATTCACATTTACTTGTGTAAGATCTTCATCAATATTGATAGGAGATTGTTTTGGACTATTACATGTTGGATATTTCTTTCCCCAATTTTTTTGATTCAGTGCACCTAGGGAAAAGAAAGAGTAAGAAACTTAGTTTCTTAAATTACCATGCAAAAGTTAAACTTTATATTATAGTTAATCCATTATATAAAAATAGATACAATAGTAGAAAATGTTTGACATCTTTGAACTAACGCATAAAATAATTATGCCTAGATTTAGAGTCTGGATTTCAACATGAAACACTGTAAAAGGTCTATAGAACAACCATGCCACTATAAAATAAACAAGTTTATAGAACAACAACCAGAGTTTGGTACCACTTTAGTCTACAACATCTTCTTTTTGTGATAAGGGAGTCAATGAGAACTAACTTTTATGCAGGCTTGATCTAGCGGCCACCTCTCATAATGTGACAAGTTCAGGGTTCAACAATGGCTTTGTCCAGTCATCACAGTTCTTTCGAATCAACAGAAAGCTGAATTGTCCTGTAAGGTTGTTAGTCCTAGCCCAGGGTTCCAGACTGAAAGGAGTCCAGATATAGGAGTAAAGTTCTGACTTCCTCAACACTCTCCATAAAAGTAGCTACCTTCAGATCTATTGTCACCCTCTGTCTTTGAATGATTTGGTTTAATTTCCATCTGTTTACGATCTTATTTATAAAAACATAATCATCAGGCTATCATTGAAATATCTCCTTCCCATTTTTCTCTGGTCATAAAGCCTAGCACATTTTATTGTTTAACAATAAGAAAAGGAAAACAGGGATTTCTATAAAGGTTTTTGCTTACAATAAACTGAATTTTCACACGTTCCACAGTATGAAGCGTCCTCTAAACCCAAACTGCCCTTTGTTGCCTTTATTTCACCCCTACCTGAAACCATGAACCACCTGCCATAATCTTATTTCACTGCATGTTAACTTAGCACCCAAGCAGTGCTAAGCACAGGTATGTTCTACTTAAAGTTCTTTTAAAATATTGGAAATGTTGAGAATCCAAGTCTCTGGTTAAACGCTAGCATGTCCATGGCCATCGCAAGGAAGAAACGAGTGGCAGTGTAGTTTTCAACTTATATTCTTCTGAATGCTTTTCTTTCTGAAAATGAGAATGGGTAAGGCCAAGATTTTACATGATTGAGGTTTAGGGAATTATAAGTAAATTTATCTTTGATACAATCCTAGTCTACACTGTCTTCTTTTGTGATAAGTGAGTCAGTGAGAACTAACTTTTATGCAAGCTCTATCTAATGGCTACCTCTCACAATGTGATGAAAATAACATTGCATAATTTTGCCCAGAAAATAAATAATAATTAGTCATACCATGAAGCCGTCTATAGAGTCACGGAAAATCTGGTAATACATCTCATAGTGAGGCATCTACCAGAATCGATAGGTACTGAAAATCATCTTAAAGTCTAGATCTATACCTAGAGAGCGTTTGAATACATTGTGTTTTAAATATGCACAGTGATGTGTATTTTGGATTCTAGGAATAGTTTTAATGATTTGAGTAATGACGTTTATTTCACTGTAGGGAACTCTGGCATAGGGACAAGAAAACACTGCTTATTTTACTAATGTCAATGCAAGAGAATGAAAGAGAATCTGCAGCACAAATCAATTACATCCTCTTCATTGCTCACATTTTTAATACAATATAATAAATTCTAAGCACACTTAGAAAGAGTTACATAGTTGTGGTGCACAGGAACGTAAAATTTTAAAACTTCAATAACACTGAATATGATGTATAAACCTGCTATTTTCCATCACATTTTGTGCTTCTCTCTACTGGGAACCTAAAAGGCATCTTATACTTAGCATATCACAAACAGAAGGAACTCTTTTCTGCTCTGAAATAAGCTCCTTCCCCACAGTCTCTGACATCCCCTGAAGTGAGAAGTTATCCTGATGCCTTTGTTTCTCCTTCAGCAAGCCCTTTAGGGTCTGCCTTCAAAATATTTCCCTAATCAGACCACTTATTATCTCTACTGTTACCACCCTAACCCAAGTCACTGTCATCATTTGCCTGTACCTTGCTACCCTGCAAGCAGTATCACCATCACCTAGGAGATTGTTGTGAGATTCAGGCCACTATTATAGCCTTATGAAGTCTGAATCTACATTTTAACAAAATGCGTAGGATATTGATATACACATTAAACTTGGGGAAACACTAGCTTAGACTCCAGTAGTGCCTTCTATCTTGTTTTCAGAATCTTCTCTTGCTCCTTCCACAATTCTGTAATAGTACCACTTATGTAGTAAGTGGAATTATGACTTGGCTCCCAAAATTTCCACCCTATGGTGTAATCATCCTGTACAATTCCCTCCAATGGGGCATGAGCAGTACTTACGAATACGAAGAGAGAGTGGTCACTTCCTTGATTAGGTTAAATTTGATGGCAAAGACTGTGGTGGATCACTGCTGTGATTGATTACATTATGTTATAGAAAGCTCCATTTCGGCAAATTGGAGAAAGATTCAAAACGTGGGAGATTTCCTTGCTAGTTTTGGAGAAGTGACCCACCAGGTTGTGAGGGGGCACGTGGCTAAGAACTGAGACCTGCCTCTGGGAGTTGAGAGTATAACCACGCTTATAATCACAAAAACAAAAAACACCCAACCAGTGACAAAAACAAACAAACAACAAAAACCAAGGACTTCAGTCCTACAACCTCCAGGAAGTGAATTCTGCCAACAACCTAAGCGAACTTGGAAGAGGATCCCAGGATTCAAATGAGACACCTTAATTTCAGATTTCTGAGACCCTCAGCAGAAAAGCCAACTAAGCAGCCCTTCCTCCTCAGCTCCTGACCCACAGAAACTGTGTGATAATACATACGCAGTATTATAAGGTGGTAAATTTGTAGTAATTTGTTATGCAGCAAAAGAAAACCAATTCAACTCAGTAACTAAAGTACGCTTTAAAAATATATGTCAGATCACATTACTCCTTCGCTCCAATGCCATTTCAACTTACTCAAAATAAAACATGAACTCCTTGTGATGGCCAACAGATCCTATATGATGTCCCCACTCATGTCCTCTCTGCTCCGGTTCTCTATCATTCTGTTTTGATCACTCTGCTCCAGCCACAGTGGCTTCCATTGTGTCCCTTGAGCATGCAAAAGGTTGACACTGGCTGTCACCTGTTCCTGGAATATTCCCCACAGATGTCTGTAAGGCTTAAATGACTTGCTTTCTAACTTCAATCAAATCTCTCCTCAAAAGCATCTACTGGAGAGACTTTCTCTGAACTACCCTGTTAAATAGTATAGTTCCTCCCTTGGTAACTCTCCATGCCTTCTCCCTACTTCATTTTTCTTCTTTTAACATATTAATTATGCTTATTCATTGTTTCTACATCCCAGTACCTCAGAAAGAAAAGACTAGCACATAGTTGGTGTTTGATATGGTTTGGTTGTGTCCCCACCCAAATCTCATCTTGAATTGTAGTCCCCCTAATCCCCACATGATATGGGAGGGACCACGTGGAGATAATTGAATCATTGGAGCAGTTTCCCCCATCCTGTTCTAATGACAGTGAGTTAGTTCTCATGAGATCTTATGGTTTTATAAGGGGCTTCCCCCTTTGCTTGACTCTCATTCTTCTCCTGCTGTCTTGTGAAGAAAGACGTGTTTGCCTCCCTTTTTGCCATGACTGTAAGTTTCCCGAGGCCTCCACAGCCCTGTGGAATTGTGTGTTAATTAAACCTCTTTCCATTATAAATTACCCAGTCTCAGGTATGTCCTTATAGCAGCCTGAGAACAAACTTATACAGTGTTCATTAAACATTTGTTGAATAACTGAATCAAACCAACAAGAAGTGGTAGCCTTTTGTTTTATGAGTTTGAGCTCATAAGGATCAAACATATCATGGCATGAAAATGAAAAAAGAACAAAAAAAATTTGATCAATAAAAGAAGCATTTCTTTACTCAACCGTACATCTTATTTGATTGTTACATGATAATTTAGTTGAGTAGTCCCTACTAAACTTCTGTGGCTGGGTTATCAGAGAGACCTGAAGTCTAAACTATACGAGGTTAGGATAACATATAGCACAATGGCACTAGGTAACTAGATTATGTTTAAAGTGCATGGAATGATTACATTGAGTGTAGACCAAATTTAAATCACCTACTAGATCATAATGAGGCAGGACAGGCAATCAAGGAAGTGACCATGTTCTTGGGATGAGGGAACCATGGTGATCATACAGTCAGCACAGTAAACCTCAGCATTTGCATTGTAATTGAGCTCATTCAAACAAAGTTTTCTTCAGTAGGGCCTTTCCCTTCCAGAGAGCAGGCACATTTTGATTTTACCTGTCCCCAAACTGACCCGACGCTCATTATAAAAGTAAAAACCACACCTCTCGGTGGAGTTTTAAGATGCTAATGAGACATGCAACGTATGAACAAGCATGTACAGTTACTGCATGTGTGCACTCAGAAGACCACCCAGAACATGCTTACTAGTAACACCTCTTCCCACCTCTTTATGAATCATCTTTTAAAACTCCCAAAAAGGGAGTCTTATGCTTTATTCATTATTTCAACATCCCAGCACTGAGGAAAAAAAGACTGGCATGGGTGTATGATATGGTTTGGCTGTGTCCCCACCTAAAACTCCGCAAAAGGGTGTCTCCCTAGTGCCAGTTTTTGCTGTCTCATCCTTACGAACAGCCTGTCCTGAATTCTTTCTCTCTCAGGGTATACTGTCTATTCTGCACCTAACTTTCAAAATATCTTTATCCATTGTAATAAATTACTCTATGCTACACCTCCTTTGCTGTGCAGCTCTTGTTTAAACTATTTTAAACCAAGAAGAAAGAACTGAGGTATCACTTCAGCTGTCTACAATAGTACTTTGTACACTGTGGGCTCAAGATCCTTTCTTAATTTTCATGATTCAAAAGCAAAATAAAAGAAGCCAAATTTAAAAAATGTTTTTTAGTGGAAAAATCGACAAACAGATAAATAAACAGAAGTTGAAAAAAATAAGAACTAGAAATTCTTCATGCAAAGCACTCTAAAAGGGAGACTGTTTCAAATCACCATGAGTAGAAAACCAAAGGAAATCAACTAATGAAGTGTTAAAATTGTGCACAGGGGCCGGGCGCGGTGACTCACACCTGTAATCCCAGCTCTTTGGGAGGACAAGTTGGGCGGATCACGAGGTCAGGAGTTCGAGACCAGCCTGGCCAATATGGTGAAACCCATCTCTACTAAAAAACACAAAAATTAACCGGGTATGGCGGTGCGTGCCTGAGTCCCAGCTACTCGGGAAGCCGAGTCACAAGCATTGCTTGAACCTGAGAGGTGGAGGATGAAGTGAGCCAAGATCGTGCCATTGCACTCCAGCCTGGGCAATACAGCAAGACTCCGTCTCAAAAAAAGTTGTGCACAGGAATAAAACAAAGACAAAAGAACCATTAAATACATTTTATCTGTCTTTAATAATGAAACATTAGACTAATCTTATTCTAAAACATTATTATTATTATTATCATTATTATTATTATTTTGAGACAGAGCCTCTCTCTGTTGCCCAGGCTAGAGTGCAGTGGTGCAATCTCTGCTCACTGCAACCTCTGCCTCCTGGGTTCAAGTGATTCTCCTGTCTCAGCCTCCCGAGTAGCTGGGATTACAGGCACGTGCCACCACACCCAGCTAACTTTCTGTATTTTTAGTAGAAACGGGGTTTTACCATGTTGGCCAGGCTGGTCTTGAACTCCTGACCTTGTGATCCTCCCACCTCAGCCTTCCAAATGCTGAGATTACAGGTGAGAACCACTGCGCCTGGCCTTAAATATTATTTTTTTGAATTCCCAAATTAATATGTTTAATGTGGCATCTGGAGACATCAGTTCATATAGTGGTTAAAGGCCAGGATGATGCATCTGAGAAAACAGGTATACAGAATTCACTGTATTGTATCCACCTGAGTGTTACTAGGAACTATTGTGAAGGAAGAAATTAGGACCCTGACTGTAGTTGCAGCAGATTATCAGGCTGATTAACCCATAAGGAGGACAGCAGAATACTAAATAGGAGCTTCAAAGAATTAACCTAAGTTATTCATTTAGGTATTTATCCATGCTTTCATCCACTCATTGACTTACCTGAATTAGGAACACTCCTATAAATTTCCCATGCTTACCTCCATTGAAGCACTTAACATACTCTATTTTGTCTGTTAACTTGCCGATTTCATCTATACACCATTGCCAAACTCTGAGTCTGGCATATGCTACAAAGAAATTAAATGCTTGTGAAATAGTCTTTGTGCATCAAATGAATGTATTCAATATTTGCATACGTATGCATCCTCTATTCCAAGCGGAATGGAAAGCAATTCTAGGCTCCGCAGGGGATACGCATGAGTTCAAGTTTGTTACCTTGCCTGTGTGTTTATTATTACATTCCGGAAGGGTGAGGGTCTGTTAAATAAATAGACAAATGCTTAAAAGGAGTACATGCAATGAAGGAAAATAAACATGGATAACAAAAGCACACTAATGCAGGCCTTGAAGGATGGACAGAATTATGACAGGCCAGACGAGAAACCAAGAACATATCTTGCTGACAAGCCTGAGCAAACTCATGGTGGCAGAAAAGTTCAGGCAATGCTGAGAGCAGTGAGCAGGCCAGCTTAGTCAAATGAGCAGAGTGAATGCAGGGGTATTCTACAGAGGGAGATGGAAAGGCAGACTATGATCACTGTGCCTGGGGAGACCAGTGAGAGGCAGGGAGGCTTTGGGAGAGGAAGGAGCTCATAGACGTCTCATCACAGAAATTAAGCAGGTAGGAATGCAGGATAGGCCGGAAGGGAGAGTCTGCGTAATGACTATTTTCATAGACATCTCCTATTTGTCTTAATTTGATTTTTACAGCATCAATGTACTTACTTAAACTACAATATGTCTGTCTCTTATTTATGTTTCTTTAATGGAAGAAAATGTTTCAGTACCTTTCTTAGAGCCTGGCACTTAATGAAATCAACATTTGCTAAATGAAAAAAAAGATGCTTCAGTGAGATAACTGTAGTTAGCACCCTTCAATGTTCATGTGCTATAGATATTTGACCAACTAGTGTTCTAGATAGAAACACACCTTAAAAAACATTCTGTGTGAGGAAACATTACTCCACCATCCATTAACACAAGAATATGAACTAAGAAAAACTAAAGTCTAACAGGGGAAATGTGTCAGAAAAAAAAATACCAATGCAGGTTTTTGAATATTTGAAGGAAAAACTGAGTAAATTATGCAGATGAAATAAAAGTCAAAGAAAAAAATTAATTTTTCCCTCTTATTTTCTCTCATTTTTGCATTGTTCTTGTTGAGTCTTACCTTCAAATATCAGATTAATGCAAAAATAATTATAATTTTTTATAAGATATTCAGCAGAGATCCACCGAAAATTAATAGATATGTAATAAAAATCTCAATATTGATTTCTTTTAAAGGTTCCTATAAATTGCTATTATTTAATAAGATTTTAATAACAGTATACATAGAACTGATTCTTTAAAGATCAAGATATTGTTAAGAAAAAATATATATTACTTTTATTCTTAATGAATTTCTTATGTCGTCAGGTTTTGAAGTAAGAAAATGTTTGTGTCTCAGCCGGGCGTGGCTGGCTCACACCTGTAATCCCAGCACTTTGGGAGGCCAAGATGGGCAGATCACCTGAGATCAGGAGTTCGAGACCAGCCTGGTCAACATAGTGAAACCCCATCTGTACTAAAATTACAAAAAAATTAGCCACGTGTGTTGATGCACACCCATAATCACAGCTAATCAGGGGGCTGAGGCAGGAGAATCACTGGAACCTGGGAGGCGGAGGTTGCAGTGAGCCAAGATCGCACCACTGTACCCCAGCCTGGGTGACAGAGCAAGACACCATCTCAAAAAAAAGTTTGTGTCTCTACATATTCACATATAAAAATATTATGAAAAGGCAAAATAAGTGTAATATTGAAGTGAAGACTACAGTAATCTTCATAGCGTCTAGCACCAGTTGTCCTGAATAAACTCTACTTAGTGCTCCATACACTGTAAGTCACAGCTTTATAAATTACCTTGGGCTTGCTTTCTACATGCTAACAAACATACCAAACACCAAAATTAAAAAGTCATTTAAATAGTATAAAGCTATCAGTGGTGAGTGACTTGGATTCAAATTTTAGTTTAATAAAATACAAAAATGAAGTAATTCAGTATTTTTTCAATGATAAGTAGCATAAAATTTAGAATTCCAGCAAAATGGAAAGACGATATACTTAAGAAGACACTTTTTAGATGCAAGAGTTAGCTGCTTGAAAAAAGAGGCTTCCTCAAAGATAAGAAACTAAAACCAAAAGTCAATAACAATCACTAAGAGGTTATATGTCTTAATGATAAATGTCATCACATAAACCGACTCAAAGCAAAGGAAGAGGGATGTCTGTGACAACTTCTCATGTTGAAAATAAGAATGAGGATGTGTTTCCATGCACAAACTAGTGTGCCTCTTTGTGTTTTTGGCCAGAGGTTTCTGCAGCTAGAAACAGCAAAGCAGTTGCCGAATGTTGGTTATAGCTGCTATTAAAGCTGAAATAAAGGCAGATCAAATGCAAACAATTTCAGAATGATAATCTGTTTCATCAAACTACATTTTCCTTTGTTTTATGTACTAATGGCACAATCACATCGGGACAGCAAAAAATCTTTGCAAGTCTGGCTGATATATGCAATTGGCAGGGGGTTACATGTCAGAGAAGGTAGTTATCAATTTATTTAGGAAAATTCTAGCACAAATTCCTTTTAGCATTATGTTATTTAAGAAAATCATTAACTAAAGTCCAACACAAATAGGCAGAGAAATAGACCAGAAACTTTTTGCAAAGTTCCTGTTTAAAATTTTAGGACCTTTGCAAGTTGGAAAAAACATCTAAAACAAACAAAAACCCAACAAAACATAACAACAAAAACTAGTGCTCTATAGTGCAATAAACTGAAATGTTTTTTTGGAGACCACAGGGGAAAAAAATAAAAAGCACAAGACGAAAAAAAGATCAAAGGACACTGAGGTAGTAAAATACCATTACATTGAGGATAAGTAATCAAGACCTTATAATCTGTGGTGGGCATAAATTAAATCCATAAACAGAATAAATATAATATTCATAATGGTTCATAACTAACTTATTGCTTTAATCAGAAAATGAAACAAATCTTACAGAGAAATAAAGAAAATTTTAGTTAAAGCAAGAAATTATGGAAGTACAAATAAATACAATAGAATTGAGGACAATAAATAAGATGTCAGCTGGGCAAGATGGCTCACACCTGTAATCCCAGCACTTTGGGAGGCTGAGACCAGTGGATCACCTGAGGTCTGGAGTTCAAGACCAGCCTGGTCAACATAGCGAAACCCTGTATCTACTAAAGATACAAAAATTAGTCGGGCCTGGTGGTGCGTGCCTGTAATCCCAACTACTTGGGAGGCTGAAACAGGAGAATTGCTTGAACCTGGGAGGCGGAGGTTGCAGTGAGCTGAGATTGTGCCACTGCACTCCAGCCTGGGCTAACAGAGTGAGACTGTGTCAAAAACAACAACAACAACAAAAGATGTCATTTTGAAGGTTAGGAATGTTTGACAGGATTCTTATTTGGGAGTGAGGAAGGGAGAAGGGCAAAGGATGACGTCTAAAATCCCGATGGGGACATACCTGAGTGTATCATGGTACCAGTCATGTTGGTAGAGAATATGAATAGAAAGACTTTGAATTTTGTTTTGAACCTACAGACTTGGAAATTTCAATGGAAGTTCATTAAACAACAAAAAATATGGATCTGGGAGGCACTGGTCTGGGGAATATTAGCATACAGATAGCATACATTTATAACCACAGATGTAGGTGAAATACTTCAATCAAAGTTGACAAGCAAGAAGAGGTTCAATGATAAGACGGTGGAGAGCATTAACATTTAGGCAGCATAAAGGGGAGCAGGGGCACCAAATGGACTTAAGAATGAGTGGCCTGGAAAGGAATTGCAAACCTAGGAGAAAACAGTATCATGAAAGTCATAGAAACATGGTTTCAACAATGAGTATCCCAAAGTGGGTGTCATACACAACAGAGAGACTGCCCAAGCGTCATGAGTGAAGAGTGAGTTTTAATTTGGTTATTTCCCAACTCCAAACCCTACATTCACAGAATAAATCATTTTCAGTGACATGATGGACTTGCAATTCAGACTACAGAGTGAATTAGAGGGAACCGGTAGAATTAAAGTACTTTTTAAAAAGAGTTTGCTGTGAACGAAAGAAGAATGATAAGGTGGCACACAGAGACAGATGCAAGGATGAGAAATGGATTTATTTTTAAGACAGAGGGAAACGTAAGTATGTGTATATATTGAGAGGAAAGAATTATTAAAAGACTTTGAAGTTATGGAAAGTTGATGATCAAATATCCCAAAAGAGAAAATACAAAGCATGAATAGAGTATTATTAGCCTAAGGGAGGAAAGAAGCACAAGAGAGGCATGGAATATGGATTCAAATGGATTTAGCTATATTTAGAATAGGGGAGTGAGAAATCTGATGTTCATGCCCTGTATTTCTGTTTTATAGCTACATCCCATCACATGGGAGGAGAAGTTTGGTATTTGAACTACATGAGCTCAGTCTCTGCACCACCACTTACCTGAGCCTCAGTTACCTTACCTGTAAAAGAAAGAATAATCTCCACATCTCAGACTGTGCAAATTAAATCAGATAATATATGTAAATGGGCAGGCAGACAGTACAAATCTTTTCAATCCCTTTCCCTATTTTCTCAGAAAAACTGGAATCAGTATCATTCACTGCAAGGGAGGAGCAGGTGTGAGAATAGGCTTGAGGAAATAGTGAAGAATAAAATCGTGGACATTTAGGCTGAGGGCTCTCCTGATGTGGGGACCATGAACCTGTAGAGGCACCTTTTAAAAGTGTGTATTGGAAGAAGCAGTGGCGAGAACAACCCCCGGACAGACCAAAGCTCATGCAATGCTGCATCCTGTGCTCAGCCGCATCCCGCAACCAACACCTACATCTCGCCACCATCGCCGCCACCATGCCCAAGAGAAAGGCTGAAGGGGATGTGAAAGGAGATACAGCCAAAGTGAAGGATGAACCACAGAGAAGATCTGCGAGATTGTCTGCTAAACCTGCTCCTCCAAAGCCAGAGCCCAGGCCTAAAAAGGCCCTGCAAAGAAGGGAGAGAAGGTACCCAGAGGGCAAAAGGGAAAAGCTGATGCTGGCAAGGAGGGGAATAACCCTGCAGAAATGGAGACCAGACACAGAAAGCTGAAGGTGCTGGAAATGCCAAGCGAAGTGTGTGCATTTTTGATAACTGTGTACTGGAGACTGTACAGTTTGAAATATTTTTATCAAGTTTTATAAAATGCGGAATTTTGTTTTACTTTTTTTTTTAAGCTGTGTTGTTAGGACACAGAACATTTCATTATTGTGTTTAGGGGAAGGAGCATATGTCACTAATGAATGCCTCCGAATCTGGATTGATGTGGGGAAAACACCTTTCCCTTCTAGTTTTGAGAGACTTCCTCTTGGTTCCCAGGAGGAAAGATTTCCTGACTTTGACACACACAGCCACCTTGGTGCAAAAGCCTTGTGGTATGGAAAACAAATTAGTTCTTATGTCCTCTTCTCCCTTTCCACCTCTCAGCATAGACTTAACTCCCTTAAACCCAGACATCTGTGGGGACCTGACCCCCATTAACTGGTTACCAGTGCGTCAGGCAATCTGGACTTTCCAGTGGTGCCACTGAGATAGTGTGCCTCAAAAGAGCAGTGGTTATGTTTCTAGATTGTGACTCTTCAAATAAATTCTGCCATTTTCATTTCACTTCTGAAAGTCAGGGTTGGTTGTGAAAAGCTGTTAAACACATGCTAAATGTGAAATGTCAACCCTCACTCGAAACTTTCCCTGCTCAGTGCATCACATGAAGACTTCATTGAGTTTTATAGTGGCTTTCTGATTTTTGGTAGTCCAGTAGAGAAGGATTTTTGAAAGTTGTTGTATACTGTTAATAACTGTCTGCCCATGTCCTGATTGAAATGCCATGATTGTTTATGGAAAGTGTCTTCAATAAAGCTGGATACAGTTTGGCTTGGAAAAAAATAAAAATTAAAAAAAAAGTGTGTATTTTTGGTTTAACTTTTCGATTTTTAAGAAATGTTTGGGAAAGTCAATATTCCTGATGGACAAGCAGAGAGGACAGGTAGTTGCAGTCCTAAGTGGAAATCAATAGGATGAATGTGAGTAGGAAGTATAAAAAGCTAGAGAACTGGAGGTTCTGGCTAGACAATGCTGAAGCTCTCTCCCCACCACCCCCATCTCTAATCTGGTATGGGGAAAGAAAGGTAATTTTTAAAAAGCTATCAAACTATCAGAACCACGAAGTCCTCCTATCTTTCACTTTAAATTATAAGATGATAGAGTGATAGTGCTGAAACCCAATACTGCAGTGTTTCTGTTGCTGTAGCCTGGTATCAAATATTTAATTAAAATTGGAAAAATCGCAGATAAAATTTCACAAACTCCCGGAACAACAGAGTTCTTGTTGCTCTAACCCCCACTGACAAGACACCACTTCCAGAAGAAAGAAAAGGCTCAGAGACAAGGTGACACTGTGACTAATGTTATGACCTTTACATTTGCCTGATTCTAACTGCACCTACGGAATTTTAATACTCAGGATTCAGACTGAAGGCAATGCAGGTTGATTAATTATAGGACTTTTCTGTAGCCCTTGCTGTTAACTAGCTGCCCTCAGTGTTAACTAACTGTCCTCAATGAAAGGCAGGCAAACTATTTATGGAGTGATGAGAGAAATAGAGATTTCTTTCCTTTGTTGCTGCAGTCTTGTTATTACCAATGAGATGGCAAATACAGAACAAAAAAAAAAAAAAAAAAAAAAAAAAAGCCCTGATGGAAATTCCCCCTTGGTTTGGGAAATAAAAATTTCTTCTTGCAAAATAGCTCTGAAGGTTGCCTTAGGGTCACTGTAAGCCCTTTTGTGGTGATTAACTTTTCCCCTTCTTCAATAACTGATGAGCTAAGTTCTCATAGCACAGAAGTAGCAGTGCAATGGAAAACAACACAAGTCTCTGTCAGTGACACTATCATCAGGTCTGTACTCAATGCTTATTATCCACATACTTATTATAGATATGGGGCATGACTATGGCTCTGTTTCCTGCCTTTGGTAAAAGTGCCAACGACACAGAGTTGAAATCTGAGACACAGCGGCAACCTGGTATCCTTCTATTCATGGTAGGACCTTTGCTGAACCACAGCACTCTTTCATTGTTTTGGTTGAAGCCCACGCTGCCCATATGGCGGAAGCTTCTGGCTTGATTCCTATTTGAGTCATTGGTTCCTCCTTTCTGTATATACTTATCTTAGAATAGTCTTATATCAGATCTCCTAGATGCATTGTTACTGGTCACATTCAAGGAACAAGAAAGAAGCTGTGGACCCATTATGATAGCAATAAATCTGCTGCCACGGCTAGGATTTCTATATTTTATATTGTCCACAGATCCCATCAAAACTTAACACTACTGATTGCAGCTTTTATTTGTTCATTTGTTTACTAATTCACCAAATATTTATGATGTGCCTAGTGTGCGACAGAATATACACCTGGTACATAAGATTCAAAGATCAATAAAAGTGCCATCATCAAAGAACTCATGTTCTAGTGAGGACCAAAGATATAAAAACTGTCAATTATAATATAACCTAATGAATATAATAGCAGAAATATGCATAGGGTATTCCAGGGACACGAAAGAGAGGTACCTAACCCAGATGGGATATGAGACAAGTAAGGCTTTCCAGATAAAAAGGTCCTTGAAATAAGTCTCAATAAACAGGTATCCAACTGAAAGTAAGGAAGAAATTCATGGCTGAAGGCATGTAGGAAGACAGAAAATAGCATCAGTACAGAAGACAGAATGCATGGATGTTCGGGGAGAACAGTAAGAGGTTCTATGTGCTCAGACATGGAATGCAAGGCAGTGAGTGGAGGGGCTGTAAGAACAAATGAAAAAATTTGGGGGCTTTGCATGCCAGAACAAGGGCTTTAAAATTTTTCTAGTAAGCTATTGAAGGTGTTTAAGATGCAAGTGTCATGGTCGTATTTAAATTTTATGGAGGTAACTGTGGTTACAGAGTTAAGGAACACAAAACTGACCGCAGATAGGTCAGTTAGAAGGTTTTAGCAATAGGTAAGGTGAAGATTATTAAGGATCTAAACTAGGGCAGAGATCAGAAGAAAGAGATTTGAGAAAGATGTGAAAGTTGAGAGTTAATATTTGTGAAAAAAATCAGAACTGGTTAGTTGATTAGCTGTGAGATGGAGACAGAGGAGGTAGTGAATTGGTGAATGATCACTTTGATGACTCTGACTGATGACTGAGGATGATGGTGCCACCAGCCAAAAGCCACAGCATCAATTCCTCCAGGAACTGGTTGCCGAGTCCCTTGTCATCCTTTATGGCCACTGTACAATGATGCATTAGTTCAGGTGGTGGGTGGCTGGGAAGAAGGGGAAGAATCACCGTTTTCTTTGATCTACACCATTTTCTTTGATCTACACTGAGCTCTCCTCAATGGCCCTGACTACCAATGAGAAGTAAAAAATGTCTGAAGTGAATTATTCCTTAGGTCAATTATTTGTTGTCAGTGTGGCCAGAGAGGCACCACTGGCATCCCAGAATCTCTCAGAGGTCTCCAGGGACTGAAATGATGCCAAAAATTTAGCCTGATGATTCTGTACAAGAGAAAAGTTAGTCTTCACCTTGCTTTCTTTGTATTGCAAAGTGACAGTAAAGGCTGACATAAAGAATAATTTAAAGGCTATGGGTCTTTTCAAGCATGTACATAGCTGAATAATAATAACATTATGTGACACCAGAGATCATCTGCATTGTTTTTTATAAAGATCTGTATGCCTTTTCCATTCATCTACCTTTTCCCAGTCTAGCTATGGCATCATTCTCTTTTCAAACCAACTGAAAGTTTGATAGACACTCATATAGATATCATTTGGGGAAAATTATGACACCTAAAATTAATTTGTTCACAAGCAATTTGTAACAGTCTAATGAGAGCAATACAACCTGTGAAATATAAAATATACAGCTGAAAAACTATTACCAAAATTAAAGACCTAAAATGAGAAAGTAAAAAAGTGCTTAAGTGATAATTAAACCAAACTCCTATTTAAAGATAGCAAATTATGGCTTGATTTTTTAAAATCTTAAAAGTGACTTCAAAAATTAGAGGTAATTTTTTCAAATGTGACATTAAACAGCCTGTCTACTGCTGCCTCTGACCTCTTTCCTGAATTTCCACTTATTTTTTAAATTAGTCTCAATCAAGAGACTCTTATAAGCTGAGCAGAAGCCTGAATACTGACCCTTTTCCTTTTTTCTATCCCATTTCTTAATGATGATGTTTAAATTATGTGTTTTAATATAAATAATTCTGGTGCATGACAATTTATATATCAGCTAAAACAAGCTGATAATCAGCTTACATTGCAAATAGACTCATTGCGATAGTTCATTATGTTAGCATGTGCCTCTACGCTTTAAATGTATACATAAAAAGGCTGAAAGAGAGAAAAGCTTTAAACTAAAATGTTAGGAGTGATTGTCAGGGGATTATCAATCTCAAAGTAAATTATTAAACTCATTATGAAAGCCAACTGTATTTGATTTTTTAATAAATTGATTCTTCAAAGCTTTTCTTTTTTTTTTTCTTTTT
>NW_012105364.1:13504078-13520487 GCF_000951045.1 Mandrillus leucophaeus
GGAGGCTGAGGCAGGAGAATGGCGTGAACCCGGGAGGCGGAGCTTGCAGTGAGCCGAGATCGCGCCACAGCACTCCAGCCTGGGCGACAGAGCGAGATTCCATCTCAGGGAAAAAACAAAAACAAAAACAAAAAACACTCGCATGGATTTAAACGCATCTAAACTTGTGTCTACTTTTTCAGCCCAGGGGAAGATTCTCTAACAGTTTATTCAGTAACACTATATTTAAGTAGTTTCTCTTTTTGGATGAGCAGGTTCCTTGCGTTCACATAACTGGACAGAGAAGGTTTGTCAGGAAGCTGGGGCAGAGGAAGTGAAGCAGGCACTGAGAAGTGAAAACCCCTGAGAAGTCACAGAAATTCTAAGGAGGACTTAGGACTTCCATGGGCAGTGGAATTTGAGGAGAGGAAGAGGCAGGCTGGTGTTTGAGCATAACTCACATCTTTGAAAGTTTGAGAAGCCAGCTGACACCTGTTTGAGACATTTTTAACTAATTAATACTGAGGAAGGGTCAAAGTTAGGACAAGGTAAAAGTCAACAATGCACTTACAGGTCAGCAAATTTCTGTTCACTATAGTTTAGTTAATGCAATGCCTATGTTTTCACATTTGCCACTACCAAATAATAAACACCACACTTCTGAAAAGTGTTCACATCAGAGTCATATTAGGACATTTCTTCAAATAAATCACTCTTTTTCACTACTCAAAATAAAACTTCTAAAACTTATACTAGTAATATCAAAAATTATTACAAAGTATTTTTTCTTCTGTGGTAAATAAAGGTAACGCTCGCTAGTAGCAATGAGGCTGTATCTCTGTCAGCTCCAAGAAGACAGCAGTATCCTTTGTTTAAGAAATTGAATAAAAATTTTGAAAATTTCAAATAAGTTGATTCTAGATCATATCTCTATAAAAACTGACAAACTGATTTGGAATAAAACATTTATTCTCAATTAACTCATTGTGATTTCACCTGGTAGAACTCTAGAACATAAAATGGAAGAAATCTTCCATATCTAAAATCTAATTTGATCATAATTTCTCATGTCTTGTATTGACTTATTTGGATCTCATAATCTTCTAAATCAAAATTATATTTTATGACGTAGTCTTCTGATACCATATTCAAAGCATACATATCTATAACTTTGATGGGTAAGCAGAAAATAAATTATGGCCACAAATATGCTCTGTTTCTAAATTTGATTTTGTTTGACCTTCTCTTATTCCCTGGACATTCAATATTTTGCTACTTGTTGTATTAGTTACTACATATTTTCTAGTAACACTCCTAAGTCTGAGAATACAAATATGAATTTTCTTTCAGTGAGACTAAGGGCTAGAAGAAGAAGACATACAGATAAACAAATCAATGCCACAAGAATTATAGGTAATCTAATAAGGATATGCACACATGATCACTTCCCTGGGGTCTCAGAATAGGTTTTGAAGAGGACATAATATTGAGTGTAGAAATTTGCATACATACTTACTAAGGCAGGGCAGGGCTACTCCTGCTTTCTAGTCTGAGCCAGATCACCAGTCCCCTTGATAACTAGAGAAGACAGAGCAGTTTCTGTATTTCACTGCAAGCCTACTATCTTGGATTTTACTTTGCTTCTTTATCTCTATCTGGCATCAGGTTTCTATTCCATGCTCTGTCAAATCAAGTATGTTGAATTCTGATTATCCTGTCTTCTGATGATAACTTGTCCATCACAGAATTTCAGGATTGGGGAAAACCACATTAGTTCATGATATGATTTGTCTTGAATTCCCATGTGTTGTGAAAGAGACCTGGTGGGAGGTAATTTAATCAGGGGGCAAGTCTTTCCCATGCTGTTCTCATGATAGTGAATAAGTCTCATGAGATCTGATGGTTTTAAAAGCAGGCATTCTCCTGCACAAGCTCTCTCATTTTTTACCTGCCACCATCCATGTAAGATGTGACTTGCTCCTCCTTGCCTTCTGCCATAATTGTGAGGCTTCCCCAGCCATGTGGAACTGTAAGTCCAATTAAACCTCTTTCTTTTGTAAATAGTCTCAGGTATGTCTTTATCAGCAGCATGAAAATGGGCTAATACAGTTCAATTACTCATTATTGCTTGAATTCTCTATAGGACATTCTCAATAACAGGTTTTTCTACTGAAATTTAAATATCTTTGATATTGGAGTCTCTCTCTCTCCCAGAATACTTTATTCCAATTTTGGATTTTTCAATGTGAAAAAAATTATTTCCTCTATCAAAGTAGGTTTCTGTAGCTTTTATATTTCTCTCCAAATTGTACCTACTGGGGGCCATCCAAAATATTTAGTTATTTTTCCATATGGAGGCCCCATAAATATATTAATCCTGGCATTGTAGTTTCCTGGGCCTTATCTTTTTCATGACACAGTCAAAATGCTCCTCATATATCAAGACTCTACCAATCAAGGGGCCTTCTACCAAATACTCTCCAATTTGTCCATAACCTTTTTAAAGCTTAGCACCTAGAGTTGGGCACAACATTTTGAATGGAGTAAAATATGATAATATAGATGAGTTTTCTAGGCTATAAAATATGCCTTCAACTTTATCATTATAACAACAGTAATTCATATGTGCGTGGTACTTTCTTTGGGAAGTGTGAAAGGAAAAAAAAACTTGGGGTCCCCAAATCACTAAACTAAAGTGAAATGTCAAGCTAGGAACTGCTTAGGGCCAACCAACCTCCCATTCTAATCAAAGTCACCCCTCTGCTCACTGAGATAAATGCATATCTGATTGTCTCCTTTGGGGAAGCTAATCAGAAACTCAAAATAATGCAGCCATTTGTCTCTTATCTACTTATGACTTAGAAGCCCCCTCCTCGCTTCCAGTCTTCCCGCCTTTGCTTCGAGTTGTCCTGCCTTTCCAGACAGAACCAATGTTCATCTTGTGTGTGTTGATTGATGTCTCATGTCTCCCTAGAATGTATAAAACCAAATTGTGCTCTGACCACCTTGGGCACATCAGGACCTCCTGAGGCTGTGTCATGGGCTCACATCCTCAACCCTGGCAAGATGAACTTTTTAAATTAGTCCTGTCTCACATTTTTAAGGCTCACAGGAAGTAACACTATATAATATTTAGAATGCATGGGTTCTGAAATCACACTTTCTGGGTGAAAACACTGTCTCCACCATTTATCAACTAATAACCTTGAGTAAGTCTCTTCGCTTCTCTATTCCTCAGTAATACTACCTAAAAAAAAATGGATTGTATGAGGATCAACCTCACAGCATCACTGTGAGGTTTAAATAACAAAATAATGGCTGCTAGACTCTTCATTTTACCACACTCTGCTTTCTCTTCCATAAGCAGCCACTCTTTTCTTATCTCAGTGCCTTTGCACTTTCCTTGCCCTTGCCTGAAACATTCATCCTCTGCTTGTCACCAGATGGCTACTTTTCTTTCTTCATATCTCAGATGAAATGTCTCCCATTTGGAAAGGTCCTCCCCACCTTTGCTAAGCTATTATCTATCATATCAACATGTTTATTTTTATTTATTTATATTTCTAAAATAGACATGGGGTCTCACTGCATTGCCCAGGCTAGTCTTGAACTCCTGGGCTCAAGAGATCCCCCTGCCTCAGCCTCCCAGAGTGCTAGGATAACAGGCATGAGCCACCATGTTTGGCCAGGTTTATTCTTTTGACAATAGCTATCATACTCTGCAATTATTTATTTATTTGCCTTTTTTTTCTTTTTTGGTCTTTTTCTTCCTAATAGAATGTAAGCTTAATTAGAGCAGATACTTACCTGTTCTGTTAACAGATAGGTGATACTCACCAATTTATTCATTGAGTATTAGTCCCTGTAGTTAGTACTGAATGAATAAATTAGTGAGTATCACCTGTATGTTTTTGTTATTGTGCTTATCATCATTTCTCTTAGCTCTCATGCCTGTTCTCTGAACAAGCAGATAAATGAATTCACATTTTCAGAATAACTAAAATAACAGCAAAATGCATTTCACAAATGTGAGGGGAAATATGGTCACTAAAATGGATAAATCCACTAAAACGCCCCAAACATTTCTCAGCAGCTACTGAGAATTCAGTTCAATAATGCGTGAAATTCCATTTCATGTGTCCCAGTTTGTCATATGAGAAAATTTCAGCATGCACATTAAAAGGAATCACTTATTTAGAACCCAAAATGATAATGTTACCATGCCAGATCTATTTAATTTAGCCTGGATTTGGCCTCATAAAAAAAAAAAAAAAATTCTTCAAATAGAGGGTAACAAACTGGTAAAGAGCTACACAGCAAATTCTCAGTGCAACATCATGCTTCCATTTATTTTAGTGAGAACCCCTGGCAGACATGAATAAAGGGAAGCCCATATTAAATGATATATTTCTTAGACTTTTGTATTGTTTCATAAGTCAAATAATTTTTATGGAAAAATCATTAAACTGGATATAGAATTACTAACTGAATTACCTTTGTTTTTCAATTTAAACCACAGGGTAATTCAATAGTTGAAACTAGTATAATCTAATTTCTGCTTTGGTAGGCTCATATTTGTGAGCTCTATGATATTATCTTTCCCTTTCTTTTTTATTAAGCAATTAAAATGTTCATGCATTGTCAACATAGCTGAGCAACACATAGGACTATGGAGTAAAATATTAAAAGGCTTCATTTTAACCTTCTCCAACTTGTACTTCTCTTTTAAAACGCAGGTCCTGTTAAGTAATTGTTGCATATCTTTTTTTACATATAATTTTAAACTTGCAGAAAAGGTTCCAGTACAAAGACTTTTTTTTTCTTGAACCACTGGAGAAAATAGAGCCAACATCCCATTGACATTGAGTACCTCAGCCTGAGCTTCATTTTTTTTTTTTTTTAAATTATACTTTAAGTTCTAGGGTACCTGTGCACAACGTGCAGGTTTGTTACATATGTATACATGTGCCATGTTGGTGTGCTGCACCCATTAACTCCTCATCTACATTAGCTATATCTCCTAATGCTATCCCTCCCCCCTCCCCCCTCCCCACAATAGGCCCCGGTGTGTGATGTTCCCCTTCCTGTGTCCAAATGATCTCATTGTTCATTTCCCACCTGAGTGAGAACATGTGGTGTTTGGTTTTCTGTTCTTGCAATAGTTTGCTGAGAATGATGGTTTCCAGCTGCATCCGTGTCCCTACAAAGGACACGAGCTCATCCTTTTTTATGGCTGCATAGTATTCCATGGTGTATATGTGCCACATTTTCTTAATCCAGTCTGTCACTGATGGACATTTGGGTTGATTCCAAGCCTTTGCTATTGTGAATAGTGCCGCAATAAACATACGTGTGCATGTGTCTTTAAAGCAGCATGATTTATACAGCCTGAGTTTCTTAAGGACAAGAATATTTTCCCATATAATCACAATATACTCTTCAAAATAAGGAAATTAACATTGATAACATTAGTACCATTGAGTCCTTATGTTTCATTCAGATATTGACAATATAATAACCTTTATGGAATAAGTTTCCATCCAGTAACACATGTTGCCTTTACTTGCCCTATCTCTTTTAATCTGACACAGTTCCTCCATCTCTTCTTGACTTTCATGATCTCAATCCTTTTGAGGACTACAGTTATTTTATAGAATGTTCCTCAATTTGAGTTTGTCTGATATTTCTTCAGGTTATGCATTTTTGTTAGAAACATCACAAAAAATATGCTCTTTTCTTCTCATTGTATCTTAGTCAGTGGTACAGGATCTCTATAAAAATAATTTTTGCTGACGTTTACTTTGATCACTTGATTAAAGTGTCTGTCAGGCTTTCCCCTGTAATATTATTATCTTTGTCTTGTAATTAGAAAGTATTTTGAGGGGAGGTATTTTGAAGTTATATCAATATCTCATTCTTCATTAAATTTAACTTTTTCAATTCTCAATTTATATTAATTTGAACTCAAGGTTTCCTATTTTGCTCAACAGGATACAAAACATTATTACCACTATTTATTGGCATTCTATGGGTCCTTATCTCTACTTTGTCGTCAGTGGTCTCTTTTCCAAGAAATGAATTAAGAGTGATGACAACTGCTTTTAGGATTAGTATAGGGAGTAAACCAGTTTTTTACATTCCCCAGGCTCCTAGAGGGACAATTTGAATTTCCTCTCTGACTTATATTATCTCTCATTATATTCACTGGGGTGGAGGTCTTAGGATTCAAAAGCTGTTCCCATGTTTGTGGTTATTACCACATACAGGAATATCTAGGGATATGTTAAGATCCTCCATGTGGCCACGCAGTGGCTGTATATAGTTGAACAGTTCCTTAGGTTTTTGTAGGCAATCACTAGATCTTTTCCCGCTTCTCTGGTTGAATGAAAATTCTTGTTTCAATTTCAGGAGCACTGAACAACTATTTCCCACTCAGATCAGAGCATGAGTACTTCTCAGGGTTTTCTTACTAGCAACCAAGACTCCTGACCAACTTCCAATACTATATACAGTGTGGGTGTGGTGCGGAACTTTTATTGAGTGAAGGAGATTTACACTTAGGGAATGGTGCCTACTGAATTCTACTCTGAAGGTAACTTCCTATGCTTAGTGATAATAATATGACCAAAATGACAAGCTGCTTTTTTACAACTTTTGAGAAAATTGCCCCATCACTAAGTCTAACATTCTTCCTAGGGAGGTGGAGAAGAGGCTGTCTTTAAACTATGAAGACTATTCCATGGCTTTAAAAAGAGAGAATTCCTTCTTGCATTGGGTATAGATTAAGATGTTATGCTTGGCACGCTGTCTCTAGGGTGTGTATGAGAAGAGGCACAGAATTTAAAGAAGTAGGTATGACTGGTTGCAAATATTAGTGAGAACTAGGATGGGCTCAGTCATTTTTCAGGAGTTCCCCACATGAACTAGCTCATTATTAGGCACGGCTTGATTGGAGCTACTCATGTAACCTGGAGGTATACTGTAAATCCTCCCAAGCCAAGGGGGAATATTGAGTCTGAGGAAATGAAAAAAAAAAATTGAATTTGCAAAACTTTTAACTTTGAAAACGTACCAAAAAATATTATCTACTCAAAATAAGACAATGGCTTGATGTTCAAAATTTAGTAGTTGTTGATCTACATGTATCAATCCTTTTAATCCCTATAGTTCTGGAATATCTCCAGAGGATAACAGTCTAAAATGACTGTACTCAGTATTCATGAACGGGATTGCATCTTACGCAGTAGAGTTTAACGTGTCAGCGTGAGTCATTTCCTTTACCTATAGATACTTGTTCTGTGTTATTTTAGAATTCAAGCTCCATCTGGGGCACTTAGTCTTTTTTATTTTCTGCTGGCAGATAGAAGTGCTTAATTAAGATGTGTCGAGTATATGAATAAGTGAATGAAATTATTACACAACAAATGCAGGCTCTACCATTCATTATGAGATTTTCAAATAAATCCTCTGCTAGAGTAATGGGAACTGACAGATAACATTTTTTGGACAACTATTAAAACTTTCAAACATACCCGCCAGGGTTACAGACTAAATTTCAAGAAAAATGGAGCCCAATGACAAAAAAATGTAACCTGGGCCGGGCGTGGTGGCTCACGCTTGTAATTCCAGCACTAAAAGAGGTCGAGCCAGGTGGATTACCTGAGGTCAGGAATGAGAAACCAGCCTAGCCAACATGGTGAAACCCCGTCTCTACTAATGCAAAAATTAGCTGGACATGGTGGTGCATGCCTGTAGTCCCAGCTATTTGGGAGGCTAAGGCAGGAGAATCGCTTGAACACGGGAGGCAGAGGTTGCAGTGAGCCGACATCACGCCACTGCCCTCCAGCCTGGGCGACAGAGAAAGACAGGATTGTACCCCACCTCCAAAAAAAAACCGTAATCTGTATGTATGGCACTAAAATAATTTGTCCTGTGGGGTTGACATTATTGACTTGAAAAGTGACAATTACATGAGTTGTTTAACTCCAAACAGCTACTGAAGCAAAGAATGAATAACAACCTTTACTGAATACAAATCTAGAAATATTTATATCCTATTTTAAAAAGTTTGAGTGTACCCATAAATTACATTACCAACAGCCAAAAATATTAGAAGGAAATTATTATTATTTTAACTATTAACTACACAATTTTAGAGGACTCTACTACCGGGCTTTAAAGACTTAAATATATATATATAAGAATGAAAAACACAATCTTAATATTTCAGGACCCAGGATCTTTTGGAGTCAGGTAAATAAAAAGATTGTAAAAAAGGAAATTTCCTCAGAAATTGCTAGGGATAAATGTGTCAAGAGTAGTGTAAGGTAAAGATAACTTGCAGCCAGATTCACTAATGAAGGAGTCACTGGATCCACCTAGGCCAGGAATTTCCCTATATAGGTAGAGTGGCCCCATCCAGATGGGAAAAGCAATGCAAGCTGCATTAAAAATTGTCCAAAAACTTAACTCATCTCTATTGATGCAGATAGCAGGTTTTGAAAATAGCATTTTAAATGTTATTACATGTTACCTTGAGGCAATACGGCTACTTTTTACATGTCAGTATACCTCATCCAGAGAGCTGAAGCACTTTTACATAAATCAATACATTCTTACATGTGCTTTCTCTTTTTCACTCCATCATTCATTCATTCCCCAAATTAAGATAACATAAGCTGAGATTGATCTAGATTCTAGACCCTGAAACGTTTGGCTCCTCAGCTCTGCAGTATCAGGAGCACCTGAGAATTATTTGTTAGACATTAAATTTGTGGCTTCCGTCTCAGATTTACTGAATCAGAAACTCTGAAAATTAGTCCCAGCAATCTTTTTTCAGTAAGCCCTCCAGGTAATTCTGATGGTCTCTAAAATTTAGGAACCACTGGTTTAAATTCTACACTATTTATGGTTTCATTCTTTATCATTGTGACTGCTCATTTGCCAATTTCATTGTCAAAAAAAGAACATGCTGTAAAAGTTTAGGAATATTCCAAATAAGGAAATAAAATTCCTCACTAACACAATATTTAATTATCTTTAATGTTATTTAAATACAAAGCACGATAGTCACAGGAGTTTTTATTTGATGTGTCTTCACATACTATGTGAAGCATGTCGATACATTTTGTAATCTATTCTAATGTAGTCCAAATATGGTTTAAAAACTTTCATATATCTACTTGGCAAAGTTAATATTTATCTGGCCAACAGCTGCTAGCTGTTTAATTGCTTAAAATTAGGAAATTGGAAAGTGGTGTGACTATCTGTTTAAGGCCAAATATTAATTAGGATCAAATAAATATAGTTCCTTAGATCTCAGTGGTACCTAATCTATACAAACATCTTGCAATGATAACTCAAAAATTATTAAATGAAGGCCAGATAAATTAGAGGAATTTGCATTATATGCCAAACTTAGCTTTCTACTAAATTTACTTTTAAAAATGATGGTGGCATAAAAACTCATCAATGAGACTTAGGTTTTAAATCAAGCTTTCTCTCTTGTGCTTAAGCATGAATAAGCAATCACCATAAATGAAAGCAAAACAGTTACTGTAATTTACCTAAACATGTACATTTTGAGGCTAAAGAATCATATTTAAAAGTTATAGAATTTTCTCCCCAAATGTACTCTGAAACCTCATAAACATATCCTAAACTGGCTTTCTTCATTATCTCCATAGAAATTAAAGACAGAATTATTCTGCTAAAAAGCAAACAATTGAGGCTGCTCTCTAAAGATGAACTGTTCTTTCAAAAGAGAATGAACTCTTTCATGTCAATAGAGACTCACTTAGAAAATGGTGAATTCAAATGGGGAATCCTTTGATTTACAGGTCAGTAACATTGTCAATCAATTTGCAAAAGACTGAGTTTCAGGGGTGGGTGACCACTCTGAAGCATATTTTGAGGGCATATTCGGGTTATGGGTTACCTGCATAATTGTTCCAACGTTTTAAAAACTATGCTTCCTGGTACATGATGTAAAAAATGTGGCTGAGCTGGCAGTGATTCAGGCAATCATCTATGAGAAATTGATTCTCACTGAGCTTGGATAATGATCCCAGATTGTGAAACGAATGCAAAGTGAGGCTATTGTGTCACAGCAGAGAAGAAAATCAAGTTGTGTGATCCTTTAAGTGCCGTCAGTGGAATCCTGGCTAGATCAAGTCCAGATAAAATGCAAATGTATAATATGACCATTTTCCTAAGAGAATATATTTTCACACTAATTACTACTTGTTATCACTCCTTAAGGATATAAATGATTAATATACCATTTCTGACTTTATTGCTTGGTAAAGAAGTTCACTTGGTACAGTGAAATAGAAATAGGCCTCAGATACACAAATGGACCATTATAAAATGAGGAAATATCAAAAGGCAGAAAACATTCCATGATGCAAAAACAATCTCTTAATCATCCTGGAATAAAAATTAATTTAGACATTTAAGCTCCCTTTCCCCACACTTGATTATAAAACAAATATATGTTTAGTCTAGAAAAACTAGAAGATGCTGGACAAGCAAACAGATGAAAGTAAAGGGCACTCGCAATTCCACTTTCCAGAATGATGGCTCTTATAAATTTCCTAAGAAGTCATCCATAAAGCAAAAAGACTGAACCATACACAAGGCTTTGGAACCAGAAGTTTTTATATTTACACAAGAATTCAAAGCCTAACAGCTTTATATCTTATATTATTTCCCACATCACTTAAACAACAACAACAATAAAAAATCAGATGTGGCCACAGAAATTCTCAAGCCAGGGCCCTAGGAGTCAAAACCTAGGTCCAAGTTTCCAGTCTTCTACTTACTTTGTGACTCTGGGCAAATGACTACATCTCTTTATTTCTTCATTTGTAAAACAAAAACTCAATCCATGTAGCTTTGTTCATTCATGCCATACTCACTCCCTGAGCACACACGAGGCACTACATTCTGAATAAGGGAAGATGAGTGAGACATGGAACCTACTATGTTGCTGCACTGCAACAAAGAGAGAGGGACAGGGACAGTGTATGAAAGTAAGGGATGTGCTGTGACCTGCGGAAAATGAGTCAAGAAAGAAGGCTTCACTTGAAGAAGGTGCATAGTCTGTTATTCGGGCAAGACGATAAATAGAATCAGAGAGACCTGCTTTTGAAAAGGCTGGTATAGCAGCAGGCAGGGGGAAGGCAATGATGAGGAATGAAACAGGATAGGTGGGCCAGCTCATTAAAGCCACTATATGCCAAACTAAAGAGACCTTTTTTTTTTTTTTTTCATTTGGCAGGTGATGGGGAGAATCATATAATTATATCTGTACTATCGAAAGATAATTGCATGATGGACATAACCCTGAGAGAAGTCCTGAATATGACAGAAGATTTATGACTTTAAATAATAATTTTATTGAGCACTTTATATGTACCAGACACGATTCTAACTGCTTTGTGTATACTTACACATGTAATCATTGCAGTACCTATTGAGCTTGGTACTAACATTACTTCTTTTTACAGGTGAAAAACTTTGGAACAAAAAAGATGACATGTAAGATGGAGCCCAGATTAGAAGGAAGGAGTAGGACTGTCTCTGGAGCTTGTATTTCTATCAGACAAACTAACAAAAGAATCCCCACTACAACCTGCTTCATTAAAATACGTCCAAGTCCATAGTCTTTATTTCACTATGAGCTCCTCGGAACTATATGTGACAATGCTGATTAATCCTATCTACTTGAAGCTGTACCCCTCTTGGAGTATGTAAAGCTCCTTTTCTCATACCCCTCTCTTTTGGACTCTTTTATTAGTTCCTCTTCCTTTCATTTCCTAACTAGTGTGCTGATGTAAAATCATGCCTAACATTTCTTAAATGCAAAAAAGTCAACAGTTAAAATGTAAGCCGTTGCCAATCAAACTATGGCATAAATCTTGTTATCCAGAATTTTCAATAGGGTAAGGGTACCAGAATTAATTCAGTGGGTCCCAAGAAGCTTGCCTCATCACATTCCTAATTTTCTGTCCAAAAGCAGGAGGAATGCCATCGAGGTAGGAGCACAGCGATTTCTCCTTCACCTACAGATCTTAGGATAGCTGCTCCCTTTGCCTGGCACAATTTTTCACCCATGTTGACTTAATTCCTATTTATGCTTTATCTGAATCTAAAGTCCCTTTCTCTGGTAAGTCTTCCCTGAAACTCTTAGGCCAATTAGGGTTCCATGCCTTACGGTAACACAATCTACCATGAAGTATTTACCATGCTTTAAAAAAAAACCACACTTGATCATTATTGTTTGCATACTCGTGATTACTTACACTAATCACTGCATCTCTGATGCCTAGTACAGTATCTGGCTTATGCTATACAATCCAATGAGTATTGATTAAACTAATAATGTCTGTCAGGTCTCTCAGCCCAGGCCAAGCCATCGCATCCCCTGTGACTTGCACGTATATATGCCCAGATGGCCTGAAGTAACTGAAGAATCACAAAAGAAGTGCAAATGCCCTGCCTCGACTTAACTGATGACATTCCACCACAAAAGAAGTGAAAATGGCCGGTCCTTGCCTTAAGCGATGATATTATCTTGTGAAATTCCTTTTCCTGGCTCATCCTGGCTCAAAAAGCTCCCCCACTGAGCACCTTGTGACCCCCACTTCTGCCCGCCAGAGAACAACACTCCTTTGACTAATTTTCTTTTACCTACCCAAATCCTATAAAACGGCCCCACCCTTCTCCCTTCGCTGACTCTCTTTTCGGACTCAGCCCGCCTGCACCCAGGTGAAATAAACAGCCATGTTGCTCACACAAAGCCTGTTCGGTGGTCTCTTCACACGGACACGCATGACAATATCCACACTTTAAATTTTCCTTTGTCAGTAAGTTTATAATTAAGTTTATAATTAAGACAGGGAGGTGATGAGAAATTTACTCCTTCATATTCTAACACAAGTTGACTGAACATAAAAATCTGAATGATATATGAGTACATTATACGCATAAACACAACTGATCTTCAAGAACAAACTTTTAGAGTCTCGGAAAAGAAAAACTATATGTCATTTATTTATTTATTTGTTTAAAGTGCTGCAAGTAGATCTTACTTCCTAGATATGCTCATGAAGTATGAAAGAATGGAAACTACAGAGTTTAGAGGTAATATATTTTGGCATATGCCAAGTTTTGGATTTGCTTTGGCGCTGATTCTAGGTGGCTCTGCCTTTGTTTCAATTTCCAGGTGGCAAAGCGCTACAAAATGCAGCCTTCCCTGTTTTCCAATTCATTAAGATTTTTAGCTACTTCTTATATGCTAAGTCTAGCTCTGAACTCACTCCACAGTATTTATTTTTTGTATAACCTATTTGTTGCAAGAAGGATTTGGGATGATCCCCTGAAATTATGTTATTACTAGTCACAATTCCTCTCTGGAAATTATTTCTGTTTCCCCATGAGACTGGAAATAAAGTAACAACTATCATATATATATTGGGCTCCTACTATGTGTGAGTCTCTGCTTCAGGCATAGGGATAGTCAAAGTTTAGACCTGGTAGAAGCTTATTTTTTCTGTTGCCCTCACACTGATTTAGTTACAATACATTTACTTAGAAAGGTATTCACAAACTACTATTGAGATAAAAGCAGGTTACAAAGCAGTACATCTAGTAAGAGGCTTTCAGAATTCAGGATGCATAATTAGGAAGTGTACGGACAAATAAAAATTAAGAGGCTTAATTCTCCCCATTGAAAACCAGGAAGACATTTCTCTCCACCCCCACCCCACCCTTTTTTAAAGAGCATTTACTTTAGAAAAGAGATCATTGTAAGTACTTTCTCCTTGTTTTGCAATGTATATCAATCCTTTTGAAAGCTACATAGGCCCTTTGTCAGCTTTATGATCCAGGATGTTTTTCTCAAGGACCCAGGGGCCATCCTTATGAAACGCAAACATCAAGGAAGACGGTGTCCTACTCTCCCAATTTCTATGGAAAGGCAGGAGCTTAACTTTCATGAGCATCTGGCTCCAATTTGTAAAGCTACCTCTTGTCTCAAAAATGTACGGTTTGTTTTCCCTCTGGATGAAGCCAACAGGGTAACACAAATAGTCACTCCAATTACCAGTTAAAGTTTAGCTGAACCATGTGGGACAAAGTTGCTGTCAAGTCCTTCTACTTGAAGACAAGTTATTGTTTATCTTGAAAACGTGTAATGGGTTGTACCTGTTTGGTTATATGAGGGGATGAGATTTCTTCCTATCTTGGCAATCTTTCAGTGATTGCCTGTGATGTGTATCACATTCTGGTTTAATGCTTGTTTGATAATAAAACTGCTTTTTGTTATTGTTGTTGTTACATTTATGGAGAGGATTTCTGAGGTGGGAGAAGATTTTGCTTTTAATTATATTTCCCCAACAGAAGACATAAGAGTAGTTATCTCTGGAAGGTGAAATTACATAGATAGATAGATATTAATATATTAATTAATATATAGATAAATAAATATATAAATGTATTAAATATAAATATATATGATACATACATGATTTTCTTAAATGAACATACTTTTATAATGAGAAATAAAAAAGTATTTTCCTTGTGGGAAAAAAATATCAGATTGGCACTTACAATACTTATGAAGATAATGGCTCAGATTTCTACACTTTACAGATCTTGGCATTAAGGAAATCCGATCAGAAGGCATCTACCATTTTATCACACTGTCTCCTCAGCCTGTTCGTATATAGGTTCCTTTTTATTTGTCATCAGAAGTTATTCTACTAAATTAGGGAGCTGAATAGCATCCCCTAAAGGAATGAAGTTTAGCTTGCATGGACCAGAATCTGATTGTGTTCAAGGTTGCTGCTCCTTTCTCCAGACCATCAGTCTCCACCCTGGCTCTGGGCGCCTGTTTAATTGGACTGAATGCCTGCACCACATGCACCTCGGCTGTTGAACCCCCAGCATCTTCCTCTTCTCATTTCTGCCTGTTTCAGAAGGAGCTCCACTATGGAGTTGCAGGGGCTCTGTTGCTTCCAGGACAAAGCGTGTAGCATTCGAGAAAGAGGAACACTCTGGGAGGGGAAGGCCCCAGGGGAGCCGCCAGGTGCATCACAATGAACTGGGAACCTGCTCCTCCTGGTGCCAGGCTCCACTGCACTCAGTCTCTGCTGCCATATTTCTTCCTCAGTCCCCCAACTGTCTCCTGTCTCTCAGGGTTCCTCCTTGTCTCTCCCTCGATTCTGGCTTCCATCAGGCCCACTGTCCTGAGGTTATCAAACATGGCCTACAGGTCTGGACCCTACCTCTCAATAGGGTTCAAGTTTCCCTCTCTTCCAAAGAAACCTTAGGCTTGTGCAATTGAAGAATGAATATTTGCAGCTGTTGTAAGTGTACCAGAATATTCAGATAGTTAGAAGCTCCCTGAATAGTCTGTAACAGTTTGGATGCTGGTGTGTTAAGGGCCACAGAGGATCTTTAAGATCCTCTGCATCCAGCCAGGAGAAGGCTAAGCTCTGGTCTAGTCAAGGGGTTATCTCACCTGAACAAAGCACTATGTGGCTTAAGCAAAAAAAGGTATGAGACAAAGTGGTAAATGTAGGAAGGCATGTTTGCTTGTTTCTGTTTGCCACTATAATTTCACAAGCTTCTGACTCTGTGACAATGTGCGGCTCTCTGGAGGGATGGCTTTGAAGACAAAAGAGGATACAGCACAAAGCTCCCACGTCTCTTGCCTGAGTCACTGTATTCCCTAGAAGATAAATGACCCCAATCCTTGCCTTTTCTTACACATAAGATAACATCTGATGGGGTTAGTGATTATGCTTCTATAATCTATAACCAATATACTTTAGTAATCTGTAGTTAGATGTACTCTTACACCCAAACCTCGATGTGTTTCTACTTTAACATAACTTTCGAGTGAATCTGATGTGATTTTGCACATACTGAACCTCCACAACTTGTGTAAAAGCTGTGGCTGCAACAGTGTGCAGCAGCAGTACTCCCGGCTCTAGGCCTCAGTCTATAGTCCTCAGTCAGACTTCGGAATAAAACTAACTTTAATTCTTTAGAAGTTTGTTATTTTTATTCTTTAGTTGTCACATGGTATTCATAGATAACAGGATAAACAGCCATATATACATTCCTCCTAAGGGATAAAGGAAATAAAATCCCTAAGTCCCAAACGTGTCTGACTATATTTCAAAATAATTTTTGTAATTCTGTGCCTCAGTCATTAAAATATGCAACACTTAATAAAAATTTGTCTGAATAATAGAAATGAGTCATTTACAGATTTTTTATCTTTTTGCTCCTTGAAAATTATTGGTTTAAAGAGTCAGAATTACCATACCGAAAACAAAGGAAGTTGAAACTAAATAAGCCTTCCACTAGGCCCTTACTGATGCATAAAATTGGAGGGCAACAAAGGTCAACATAAAATG
>NW_012105364.1:13520537-13521901 GCF_000951045.1 Mandrillus leucophaeus
ATGGGTGCAGCACACCAACATGGCACAAGTATACATATGTAACAAACCTGCACGTTATGCACATGTACCCTAGAACTTAAAGTATAATTAAAAAATAAATACATAAAAAATAAATAAATAAAAAGAAAAAGAAAATTTAAGGTTACTAGGAAGAGTGACATTTATTTTCTGAAACCCTTAAATGAAATGAAGTTGTTACAGAGTCAGATTCTTAATGCTGACATTCCCAGATTTACAATTCACTCTTTCATCATAAAGTGACAAGCAAGCCTTGCTCAACCTCCCATATTAACTTTTAAAAATGGGACTGTCAACTGTATTTACCAACCCTGTCATTTCTTAGCATAATTATAGCATACATCCTGAATAGAAAGTTGTTCTTAGCCTATGCATAAAACACAAGTAAAAGAGTATTACCTCTCCTCCCTTTCTCCACCCATCTGGTAGCCAGCAGGGATTTACATTGTTACTTCATATATCATTAATTATGTAATTTTTTCATAAATTACCTTAGCTCAAGTGATTCCATTTAAATAATGTTTGATGTGTAATGTAATATTTCTAAATGGTTTATTAGTTCTTTTACAGACAAGCTTTATAATGTACTTAGTAATTTTTTTTTTTTTTTTTTTTTTGAGACAGAGTCTCACTCTGTCGCCCAGGCTAGAGTACAGTGGCCGGATCTCAGCTCACTGCAAGCTCCGCCTCCTGGGTTTACGTCATTCTCCTGCCTCAGCCTCCGCCCGCCACCTCGCCCAGCTAGTTTTCTTTGTATTTTTTAGTAGAGATGGGGTTTCACAGGTTAGCCAGGATGGTCTCGAGGGCCAAGTTTCCTCATTCTGAGCTGCTAAAGGACTTGCCTATCCCATTGAAGCATCTACTAGATGCTACCAGCAATGGTACTTGTGAAGCTGGACTCAATAAAGAAGCTATGCAATTTTAACTTTTTTTTTTTTAATCGGGGAGACACATCAGCATTTAGTTTTACTAGCAGAGAAAATAAACAATGATTATTTAATTGTGATGCTATTCTGCAGCCACATCTTAGGTTTTTAAATTTTATACTAAATGAGAGTTGCAACCAAATAAAATTGTTAAGCATATTTATTTATCTTTTAATCAACAAACACAAATTGTATATATTTATTATATACACATGTGGTTGTGAAATATGGATACACTATGGAATGACTAAATTGAGCTAATTCACATATACATTACCTCACATTACCTCACATCCTTATCTGTTTTGTGTGCATGTGGTGAGAACACCTAAAATCTACTCATAGCAATTTTCATGAATAGAGTCAATACCAGTAGGTTCTGAGTTTTAGATCACTTAACTGAACCCTATTCAGCCTCCA
>NW_012105364.1:13521951-13544606 GCF_000951045.1 Mandrillus leucophaeus
TCCTGTATGTTCAAACACTCAAGGGTAAGTCATTTCTTCTGTGATTGCCACTAATTTGACGAATTTAAATGATGAGACAATATGGGAAGGAACACAAATATACAGCTCAACAAGATAAACTGTTAAGATGAAACTAGAACTGAATGTGGTCAAGTCCAATTTCCTCAAGCCACTCACAAAATTAGTTACATTTAAGAATAAGACTAAAATTTTATTATTTTCATAGTTATTTTAAGCAGTTAGCATAGTCGTTCATTTTCTAAATGGAATAATGGCATAGAAATTTAAAAAATACTACCAAACTTTAAATACTTGTATTAAAAATAAAAAGTGATAATTCACTTTATAGCGAATAATCCACGTTAAAGGTTTGTTTTTGATGTACTTTGCTTGGGTGAAATACATTCATTTGGATAAAGAATTTCATTTATTTGTTTTCTCTTAGATAGTCTAGTAATTCAGACAAAATAATTATGTCCTCTCAGTTTGAGCTAAAAAAAGAGCTGTTAAATGTCCTCATCTTTATTTTTTTCCTAGGATCCTCCAATATTCTAGGAATAATTTTCCAAACCAATGGGAAGCACTAATGTAAATAAAGCAATTCACTCTAAAACTTTGGTAAGCTTCCATCCTCACTCTGACTCTGGAACATCCCTTTTTGAGATCTGCCACCCCACTGCCTACAACAAATACCACATTTTAATGAGTCTATCCCTTTGATCACTAGACTTTCCTGAAAGAAGCTAAAGCCAATAGGCCTTAGGTTATGAGCAAGATGATTCAACTTGATTTTAAAGCAAAGAACTATGCATTGTTTCCGCAAAGACCCATCTGTCAAAGCCTAGCCACTCTATAGATGCCGTGCCTATACTCAGCCCATTAAAAGGAGCAGCTCTGTGGCTGTCTCCTAAGATAATAAGATATTGCACAATGGTATGTGTTGTTGCTATCATATCTGCTGAAACCCTGGTTAAACTGTTGTCTTCTCCTAACTTGATGAGGCACACCCAAGATGCATAGGGCCCCTGGGCTGCTGGGAAACACACACCACCATCTCTCCATTAGTCAACATACATCCACCCTTGCTTGGAGCTGAGAACTATAATTTTCTTTCTCCCTAAGCAGTAGGTCCTCCGTTTTCTAACTCTGGGTTTAGGGAGAGTGGAGGGTGCATTGAAGTTTGTTTTTCATTTTACTCATACATACTTGGTAAATATCTGACTTCTCTGTTTGAAAATTGATTGGTTAGAGGAAAATAACCTGCTTCTAGTTTTGCTTCTGAAACTAGAAAGTTAGCTGTTAAGAACACTAAACCAGGCTGACTTTTATTCTGTGATAATATCTCTAGGTATCACGTTTTTAAAACAGTTATATATTACTCTTAATGGAGCAAACATTATCTTAAAAACAATAGAGTAGTGAATTTTTAAAAGATGGCTTGTCATATTCTTAGGAATTAAAAATAAAAATATAAACGTAAAAGGCCCAAACATGTAGAACTTTAATACTCATGAAGAACTTTTTGGGGAAAAGCTTATCCTGGAAGCAGCATTCCCAAACCACAACTAGCAATACCTAAATTAATCATTTAAAAAGATGTCCTGCGTTAATTATTGCCCAGATGGTGACACTGGCAGATATTTTCCAGGAAAACTAGGAATTTCCCCTTGTAATGTCATCTTCCATGGTCAGGGATGCCCTCTAAGCATTCTTAGTCCCTCCTAACATGTTTCTCATAATTACTAGGGGCATTAAAAAACAGCCATGATTTTTAAAAGATACTAGGATTTCTCTTTCGTAGGAAAAGAAAGACAAAATGAGTTACAACTGTCAGATGTGAAGTTATAAAGTATATAAAATTATAAAGTTTTCTTAAAAGACAATACTACATTAGTTAATAAACATATACCCAATTGGTAGTACATACAAAAACATAACAGAAAAATTTTTAGGTAATCAGGGAAATACAAATTAAAAGTTAGATTCCATTTTTGGTTAATCAAATTGACTAGATTTTTTAGAGTTAGTGTTAGTGAAAACGTGGGGAAATAGATAATTTTAACACAATTTTCTGAAATTAATTTGACCATATCTATTAATATTATAAATAGGTAGGCCCTTTGGTCCAACAACCCTTTTGATTAAAATTCATGTTTACTGAAAAAAGAAATTCCTCAAGTAAATAGAGTTTGCTGATGCCTATTAAATTGGGTATAATTTGTTTATATAGCAAAATAAAAAAGAAAATAATTCCATTTAAATAATTCAAAATGGAGTTGAATTATGAACAATTTTTGCTTTTATGTATATTTTAGGATTTAAAAATATCAAAAGTAGTATTTTATAGATGTATGGGTGCTTATTATAAATGAGTAAATTAATAGCAGGTCTTTCTGTACAATATTACAGAGGTTTACCTCATACCCATCTGCAGAGTACTCCACAGTCGAGATGTGCCTTAATTTGTTCACTCTTCCTGCTGCACTGACAGATATCTTGATTGTTTTCCAGGTTCTTTTTTTTTTTTTTGAGACAGAGTCTTGCTCAGTCACCCAGGCTGGAGTGCAGTGGCCCGATCTCGGCTCACTGCAAGCTCCTCCTCCCGGGTTCCCGCCATTCTCCTGCCTCAGCCTCCTAAGTAGCTGGGACTACAGGCGCCCGCCACCACGCCCAGCTAATTTTTTGCATTTTCAGTAGAGACGGGGTTTCACCGTGTTAGCCAGGATGGTCTCGATCTCCTGACCTCGTGATCCGCCTGCCTCGGCCTCCCAAAGTGCTGTGATTACAGGCGTGAGCCACCGCGCCTGGCCCGTTTTCCAGGTTCTAATTTAACTTATTGCACTGAAGAGGTACAGTGCAAATGGCTAATTAAAAAAATCATGACTTCAGTGGTAATTTAAAAAAAGCAAATTAAAGTAACAAGACCTGATTTTTAAAAATCTGTTGAATTCGCAAAGATTTTCGATATGACAATCACCAATCTTGGGTAGTATACAGTGGAGTAGTCATTTATATGACAGACGCGTGTAACCTGTCTAGGAAGCACTTAGGCAGTGTGCATCACACATTTATTTATTTATTTATTTATTTATTTATTTATTTAATGTTTTATTTTTTTGAGACAGAATCTTTCTCTGCCACCCAGGCTGGAGTGCAGTGGCGTGATCTTGGCTCACTGCAACCTCCACCTCCCGGGTTCAAGCAATTCTCATGCCTCAGCCTCCCAAGCAACTGGGATTACAAGTGTGTGCCAACATGCCCAGCTAATTTTTTTTGTATTTTTAGCAGAGATGGGTTTTCACCATGTTGGCCAGGCTGACCTTGAACTCCTGACCTCGTGATCCACCCACCTCAGCCTCCCAAAGTGCTGGGATTACAGGCTTGAGCCACCGTACCCGGCCTGAAAGTTTTTTTTTTTTTCTACTCAGTAATTACATATCAATAATTCTATAGCACAGAAGTAATAAAAATAAAAACATATCTGTCAATTCATCTATCTGTCACTGCTTATAGAAGCTTAAATATGCAAAAATAAGGAAGTGGTTACATAATAAAAAAATTATTCAATGGATTAGTAAGCAGATTAACTATCATGATAAGCAAGAATAATGAAAATGAGGAAATAAATATAATTTTAAGAGTAAACTGGATACATAACTCTATAAGTAAAATATATAAACTCTGGATAATAAAAATTGTCCTAAAAGGACTATAGCAGCTTTTTAAGTGGCTATTCCTGAGGAGAATAAAATAATGATTTTTATGCTCTTCTTTGTACTTGAACCTATTTTCTAAATTTTCTACAATGAACATTTACTACTTTTAAGGTAGCAATTAAAAAGAAGAAAGAAAATATATTCTTATCTACAAAATTCAACATGCTTCTGCTTCATCTATTAAGTAAAATTGACCAGACTCATGGTAAAGTCCTTGTAATGTGATTTTATCTTATCAACCCAAGCTTATTGCTAATGAGTACCCAACTCTAATACTCAACTCCATCCCAGATGGTTACTAGGCATGCCATGGCTCACCTAAATTCCACTCATATTCTTCCACTCAGGGCTAGAACTTTCTCTCCCAGAGTTTCTGATAATGATTTTTGGTTGTTAACTATTTCAAGCCAACTTCAGATGTTCATAACGTTCTAAGCAAAGTCTAGTAATGTGACAAAATCATTTTATACTCTAACACCAATAAATAAACAATAGTAATTCAGAAGAATGCTCCTTCTGAGAGCAAGAATCCTATCAATATTTGTTAAAGGAACAAAAATAATCGTTAGCATGATCATAACAACTCCAGCAGCTAACATTTATTGAGAGGTTTCTGTTTAGAAGTAGGCTCTCTGACAAGTGCTTCACACTTTATTTATCTCATTTAATGCTCAGAACAGCCCCCCATTTCACTGCTGAAAAAAACAGAGCCCCAGGTTATGCTATTTCTTGAAGGTATATAGACAGCTTGGGCCTGAGCTTCAAATACAGTTTGGGTGAATGTCAATAAGCCCTACACTACCAAATTTGTTTATGGAAAGCCTATAAGATATCATTTTGTATTTTATATATCTATTAATTAATCTAACTATCCATTTAGCTAAGTTGACATGATGTATTGTGCTACAAAGCTTCCTTTTATATATAAAAACAGATACAAAACAATAAAAGTTTCTGCTAAATCTCATTATATAAGTAATATGTTTACCTGTATAGGACCAGCCAATCTCTTCAACAAGTTTTCTCTGTTGTCTGTAGTATCCATTAGCCCAATCTACAAAAAAGAAAAACCAAGGAATCAGTATGTAGAAAAATATATGTCCAAAAATAAAAGATGCCCAAATTATTCATACCATAAATAGTTCTTGATTACTTCTTTCCATGTCATCTTCTCAATGTGTTCTCTCAACCTCAACCACCACCATTACATTATACATTCCAATGCTCTTGTTCTGGTAGTTAGTAAAATTTTAGAGGGTGTATTTAAAGGATGCTGACATTCAGGCAGAAACAAGGTACATATTTAGGTAATGAAAGAGCAGCTTAGAGGGGTTCAGCCCCAAAGAGGGACTGGAGTCAGAAAGGACAGCTTGTCATGCCTCCAAATTTTTGTTACCATTCCCTAAGTCTAATGCCTGAAATCCTATTGATTAAAGATACCTTTACATTTACAATCCAAGTTTTATCTGAAAAATGCTTCTAGGGTACCCAGAATTGATCATGCTTTCAAAGTTTGCTTCCATCCTAATGCAAAACAAAATTAGCTGCTGTCAGAAAGTAGAATTTAAATGTGCATATGTTGTTTGGGAGAAATGTTATGTCAGATAGCGTGAGTGAATCTGTCCCTTGGGGGAACAGAGATGCTTGAGTTAGGTAATGCAATGGGAAACCTAGGGCCATAAAGGTAGTGAATGCCCCATGACCCAGAAAGAGAGTCTCCAGATCTAGAACATGGGGCAAGGGATAGACAAAAGAAGATGGGTGAAAACCAGTCTCACTCTGCATAATTCAAAATTTTGCTGGGAGCCACGCCTGCATCCAACAAATGGGAGTGTTCAGATTCATTCTCCTCCTTGTATGATTGTCCCTTAATCCCTGACTATACTAACATTAATACTTCATTTCAGCTACGTAGTGGGTAAAATAAATCTTTGCAGGATAGGTTTGGAACCTGATTGGTGATGACAGAACTGTTTATGTAGAGAAAGCTACAAAGAGCTAGTTTACAAACGTACTTGTAGAATATTATTCATTCATACATTGACACTGTTTATACAGTACGAAATTACTTCTTATTATCTGTATACGTTTGTTTTCTCTATTGGATGCAAATATCTCAAGGACATTTCAGAATTTATTTTTCTTTCTTCCATGTTATATACTCTCTGATTATTACAACATGGTAATAAATTACTATTTTTTAAAAACTAAAAGGCAGGCCAGCTATCAGAAATGCACACTTAAAATTCATAGGTTATCCAAAGCCAAAATCTACTTTGGAAAAATAAAGGTGTTGGTCGTGTTTAAATTTTTAAAAATCCATATATTAAGTAAATATTCTATTGGCTATATAACACACTTCAACATAAATCTATTTTTACAATAGTTTTATTAAAATATAATACATGTATCACACAATTCATCCATTAAAGTGTACAAGTCAATGGCTTTTAGAGTATTTGCAAAATTTTGTAACCATTCCTGCAAACAATTTTAGAACATTTTCATCAGTCTAAAAAGAAATTCCATACCCTTAGCTGCCACCCCACACCCACGCCCATCCCCCAGCCCTAGGAAAACACTAATATTTTTGTTTATATAGATCTGACTATTCTAGACATTTCCATATAAACAGAATGATACAATACATGGCCTTTTGCTATCACCTTCTTTCACGTCACATAATGTTTTTGAGGTTTATACATGGCACAGCATGTATGAATACTTCATCCTCCTTCACTGTCCAATAATATTCTATCATAGGGTGACCAGGACAGCCTTAAACTTCCCCTTGGTTTGACTAAACTTTAGAAAGAGTTGTTCTTGGCCATAGGCCCTTGATTTCCCTTTATTATAGAATTCACTTTAGGAAAATTGTAATTATAATTCTTTTTTTTTTTTTTTTTGACGGAATCTTGCTCTGTCACCCAGGCTGGAGTGCAATGGCGTCATCTCAGCTCACGGCAACCTCCACCTCTCGGGTTCAAGCAATTCTTCTGCCTCGGCCTCCTGAGTAACTGGAATTACAGGTGCGCGCCACCATGCCTGCCTACTTTTTTTGAATTTTTAGTAGAGACGGGGTTTCAGCATGTTGGTCAGGCTGGTTTCCAACTCCAGACCTCGTGATCCACCTGCCTCGGCCTCCCAAAGTGCTGGGATTACAGGCATGAGCCACTGTGTCTGGTTTGTAATTCTTGCTCTACTCCTGTGAGACATAAATCTTTTTAATAGCCACCTGGTAACTTTATAATCCAGAAATGTACCTCTCAAGGACCCGGGAACCACCTCTTTGAAAAGTAATCAACAAGAGAGACAGCACTTTTATCTTCCAGTTTAGGTGGGAGGGTAAGAGCCTAACTTCAGTGGGGCACCTTGCTCCAAGTTATAAAAACGACTTCCTGTCATAAAGATACGAATTTACTTAGATAAACTTAAATTTATTTAGATAGACTCCTATCTTTATGACAAGAGGTAGTTTAGATAAAGCCAATCAGCAAACACAGATAGCTTATGGCCCTGAATGTCCTGCAGTTCTTTTCCACAAGTTCACTCCAGCACTTAAAAACCTAACCCAGCCTGCTTCATGTGTGTTGAGTTCAAACTCAGATCTAGCTTCTCTCCCCTACTGCAACAGCCTTGAATAAAGTATTTCCTTCCTGTTTAACTTTGGTGCAATTTTTGTTTTGACAATTGAATATACCATATTTTATTCATCCATTCATCACGTAATGCATACTCGTGTTGTTTCTAATTTTGGGCTATTATGAATAATGCTGTTATGAATATTCATACATAATTTTGTTTCACTTTCTACTTACCAATGAAATCTTAGGCTCACAATTTATTTTTCAAATAGGGTTGTTCCATAAAATGCTAGTTATTTAAGACTAAACTGATTTAAGTTAAATCCTGGGGTTAAGAGTTTCTTTATTACAAATGAATATATACAACTGGATATTAGAAAGGGCCATAAAAGGTTACTGACTGAGACTTTTAACAGTGTAGAAAAAAGTAATTCCTATTTTAGAGATAAGAAGATTTACGCCAAAAAATGTAAGTGGTTTGTACAGGCAGCAAGTGATAAAAAATGGAAACCATAATGCGGGGTCCCTGACTTCCACTTCATTTATCCTCCCTCAATATCAAGGATTCCTACAAATCCTGAGCTACTGGTTACTCTCCTAAGGTGCTCTGCCTCAGCAGGAGCCTCTATAGCATGCTTGCCTTCAAGAGACACAAAACAGTGCAAAACAATACAGCGGGCTACAGGTTCATTAGCAGGAATTACTTGGACAAATAAATTATAAAGAATTGACTGTATACGTGATTTAAGCTGGCAATCAACTGAAATTTTCTCTGAAACTTTGCACTGGCCATAGGAAAAAGATTCCTTGACATTTCTAATATATTTTAAGTATAAATATTTTAGAAATGTAAGACATTTTGTTATGCATTGTGGTGACTTCAGGAGATCAGATACCATGCAAAACCTGTATTTAACAAGCATTCTATTGAAATAAATAAAACAGTAAGCTCTTGTTTTAATGATTCATTCTAAAGGATAACAGCAAAACATCAGCAGAATTTTAGCTTTCCTTGTAGAGTCTGATCCCTACACAATGAACATTTATCCTTGGTTTTTAATTACTTACATTAAGAAAGCTTTTTCAATACAAGATTCCCAGGTGTTGGTAGCTCTCTTCAGTTCCTTTATGTATTGTTCCCTTAATTGTTACTTCAAACAATCCGTTACACATTCATATGCTAATTACATAGTGCTTGGGCGTGAGAGAGTACCCCACTTTAAAAATTCTACTTAGAGGTCTGATAGATGAGATGTGATAGCTCCAATGAACAAGAAAAAAAGAAGCCGGGTTCACTTTTTTGTTGCATTATATACTTTGAAAACCAGGAAATCCTATATAAAAAAGAATCTATCAAAGTGCTTACGCATTTTAAGATCCATTAAAATAATGAAATAAAGAATTTTTTTTCTGTTTCTGTGGATTTCAGTTTCTTTAGTTTGTGTATTTTGTTTCTTTCCATTTAAAATATTTGACAAGGCTGTTATGGTGTGACTGTTTTGTAGTGATAAAACTAAGAAATTTCAGGAAGTGACTGTTCACATGATATACAACAAGAAAATACATATTAGCAAATCTTTTTTAAGGTTATCTTAAAATTTGTCCTAAAAATATTCTTCATGAAGCAGCTTTCTAACCTCCTAACGAAATTCAGAGAAATTTGGTTTATATTATGTCAGATAACCTAAACATTCTCCTTTTAACTCATTCCACCTTGAACTTACCTTGAGCACTCACATATATGCAAACATGTATATATACAAGGATATATAAAAATACATATATTTATTTAGTATATGTATTATAAATACATATTTCATTTCTGTTTACTTATGTAAAGGAAATCAAAGTTTTGTTTTCCTTGATAACTCCCTATCAAGGAAAACATCTTTTCTCAAATTTTTTAAACTCCCCCACCAAGTTAAAATCAGGGTGCTCATTTCCTACTAAAAAAAAGTCATTAAAAATGTTTTGAATTCTAAAAATGCTGCTGATTGTGGCCTTACCCTAAAGAAGGTCTCTGTTTCATGTTGATTACCATGAAACAGAAGACTGAAGCGGCAAGATAAATCTTCAATTTATCACCTGCATTCTACTAAAAATTCTAGCAGCAGTGCTCTGACAAAATACACACACAAACACATATACACATGTTATTGCCATAAATAAAGTGGTCAAAATATTACTATAATAGAGAGAAATACAGTACTCCTAAGAAAAAGAATTTTCAGATAGAAAATAACCACAGATCTAAATTTGAAGTCTAGGATTTCGTATCTCTTAAAGTGAATTTGTCCAAGGTAGATGATAGTTCTTGCATATTTCACATCCTTTAAAGAAGTTACTAAAGAATTTCCAAGGACATAAAAAGGTAGCAGAAGTCTAGAAATGTGGCAAAGAAATCATAGAATTAGAGATGAACCATTAAAGACCTTGAAGAAGTCTGACAAGGAAGAGACCTGGGGAAAGGGACCGAATATTCCAGGTAGAGGAAAAGGCATGAGGACCAAGAAGTGAGAAATCACAGAACTCAAGATTTGAGAGGCCAGGGAGCGCTCATGTAGGATCTTCATAGATCACTAGGAATTTATTTTTGGTGACAGCTCACTATCCATCTTCACGCTTTTAACTTTCATCCTACTCTCTTTTCTTACCTAGATTTCTTTTAAAAGCGAGGAGGTAGTCTACTGAGTTGACTGAATGGCATTGAATGTACTTCATATGTTGCACATATTTTGAAGAAAATTTTCAAAGAAGAGTATGAAATAATCCAATACATATTTTAACTGAAATGAAAGGGATTGGATGTGTGCTTGTGAAGAAACATAGGCGGTTTGTGAAGGCTTGAAGAAGGACTTAAAACCCTCTGGAGATAGTATACTGTCATCAGAGTGGTTATCATCCACTAAAGAATGTGACAGTAAGACATGCTTAAGACTGAAGTGGCATTGATAAACAATGGTTGATAGTGACAGCAGTCACAATCATCTATCACTGGAAACAACATAAGTATTTTCCCTGAAAATAAAATAAAAAACAGGAATTCCTTTAAGAAGAGAATCAACTGTTTTTTTGAGGCGGAGTCCCGCTCTATCGCCAGGCTGGAGTGCAGTGGCATGATCTTGGCTTACTGCAACCTCCGCACCTCCCCCAACACCTACGCCCTGGGTTCAAGCAATTTTTCTGCCTCTGCCTCCTGAGTAGCTGGGATTACAGGCATGCACCACCACGCCCAGCTAATTTTTGTATTTTGATTAGAGACAGGGTTTCACCATGTTGGCCAGACTGGTCTCGATCGCCTGACCTCAAGTGATCTGCCCGCCTTGGCATCCCAAAATGTTGGGATTACAAGCATGAGCCACTGCGCCCAGCCAGAATCAACTTTTGATTAAAGAACACCTATGGACACATCACCTGCTTATTAAATACTTTGTATCTTCAGATGTTCTACTATTGTTGTCTTTCTCCATTTGATAAGAAAGCTGAGTTTATGATCTAACCCAAAACCATGATTTGCTAAGACAAACTTTCCAGGTAAAATTAAATTTGCCCGCGAGTACAGAGTCTACAATATTATACATGGCAAATTTTCTCTGTGGATCTTCCTGTCATTCAATGTTAAGGATTGGCTTGCTGTCAAGTTAAATGATCATATAGCCTATCTTTACCCATCTGGAATGTAAATTTTATTCAGTATATATGCAACGACATTTATGAAACCTAATTTAACTAATTACGGTAATTCAAATAGTATGATTTGTTTAGGCTATAGTAATAGTTCAAACATTGCACTCACTGTTAACCACTTCAGATGTAACCAAAAGACCTAAAAAATACCGTTTTTTTATAGTATATATATCAAGCCATTTGTTTTCCAATTTCAGCTACCTTCCAGTGTTAGAAAGCAGAGTTTTGGTTTCCTCCTCTCTTCAAAGGCTTCAAAATAAAAGTACTTTTGAATGTCTCAAAACTTAAATAGCATCTTTATGCAAAATAAGAGGATATTTTAATTTATATCATTAAAAAGAGGTAATTCTGGAAAAATATGAGTTATAAGAGTCCAGGTAACCTCTTTATTTAAGAGTAAGTTTAGAGATGAAAAGTAGATGCCTGAGGCACTATATAATCAAAATGGTAAATCGTTTAAGGAGATGGAAAGTTTGAACATAAGGATAATGGAAAAGAACAAAGGCAGTCATTTCTTACATATGCTTACTTTGGTAGTGAGACATCCAGTTAAATGCATATGTCTCACAGGACCAAGGAAAGGCTCAAAGGTGAGCAATTAGATTTTATTATCTCTTAGACATGCTTTCAGAGACAGAATCTCTCGGTTGGTAATTTGTCTACTATTCAAGCTTTTCAATGAAAGCTCAAAATAGTCACAGGCTAATCTTGATAAGTAGTGTATTTTCCTATATTTAGATGCACTTAAGCTAATGTAATTTATCTATATGTCTAAAGTTGAGGTATTTTTTGTTAAAACATATTAATAATTTTGATCTTTATGACATAATAAAGCATGCCTATTTCAAACAAATTAGAAAATATACAGGTAGCAAAAATACTTCAAAAATCACTTGTAATTCTATGTACTGTAAATAACTGCTATTAACAGTTTTGCACATGCACATATGTTTCTCTAGATGTTACATATTTATATATAATAAATTTGGACTTTACTTAAAATCAATGACACTATTTGGTAACCTGTTTCTTTACATGATAATGAATCACTGACATATTCTCAATTTAATAAATATTATTTTACAGCATCATAACAGTTCACTTAAATCATTCTCTACTTTTTGGATACTAAAATTAAAAGTTGACAATGTCAGAAGATTTATTTCTTGAGCTTAAATGATATGCATGAGGATAGTTTCTATTGAACTAGTTTTGCTTGAGCTTCAGGTATAAAATAAAATCTGTAGATGAAGTACCACATTTTTTCCTGTCAAACTTCTTCTAAAATATCAACAAAACACTAAGCACAAACTCATTGTTATTGTACTACAATCATTATAGTTACCTAGTTTTATGTCTATAACTAACAGTGAATTTGTTTCACCATAAGAGAAAAACCCAATGTTGACTGCTCAGCAATAATGGGAACAGAGACAGAAATATCAACCTGTGTACAAATAACAATTAAAGAAACGAGCTAAAATTAATATTATAAGTGAGAAGAGAACCCAATCTGTGAAGAAAAAGTATATAAAAGGGAGTAGAAAACACAATTCATCGAATGACAAAAATAATGTGTTATTATATTTATGTATTATGTTAATATATGCTATTAAATTATCTTACCATAATAGTATTATTTAGCAATGTAAATAAGATTGCTGTTTTGAAATCTTATGTTCATGTACTTTCACTGAAATCTGACGCAGAGCAAGAACATCTGCCGGGTGACGCAGAGCAAGAACATCTGCCGTGCCCTCTTCTGACTGGGGTCGCTCAGGAAGTTCTGGACAACTGGCAAACTCAAATAGCCAATTAGAGGATACAATGGGATTCCATTCACATTTACCATGAAAAGCACAAAACACCAAGAGAGTTCATAAAGGAACAAAGATATGAACTATTTTTAATATAAAAGAAAATGCAAATAAATGAAGAGAACTACTACAGTCTTCAAAGGAAACATTGAATTTGGGGAAGTTGTGATTTTTTTTTTTCCATATTAATGAATAGGTCAAATCTCACTAGGATGTTTCTAACTGGAGACATTTTTTGAAAATTTATATAGAATAGTAAATGGAGAGTGATAATTGACTAGAACAGTTAGAAAAAGTGTGAACTAATAAAGGCTTGGTTATCAATTACTAAAAAAAAAAAAAATGAATTGACAGGCAGATCAATAGAAAAAAGCAAACAGCACTAACACAGAACCTACTATAGATGCAAATTTAATATATGAGAAAGGAAACATCCCAATTAGATAAGGAAAATTATGAAGGTTCAAAGGTTGGGAAGACATTTGTGAAAAGAATTAAATCGTACTTGACACATACATAAAAATAAATTCCAAGTGGAATAAAGAATGTTTTAAAAAAGATGCAGAAAAACTATTTACAAAGTGAACGTTAAATTAATCATAAGATGGGGGATGCCTTTCTATGCCTGAAAAAAAGGATATTATGAAGAAACATTTATAACTATGATTATATAGCACTTAAAACTTGTATAGAGAAATGTTTAATGAAATACAAATTGTAAAATTAAGCTATTGATAAATGTTAAAACACATTACACAAATATTACAATATATTCCACACACAAAATTATTACAAATCAATAAGAGCAAAATATAAGCACAAAAGTTTTAAAAATGCAAACACAATTAATAAATTTATAAAGAACTGTGCGACTTTACTGGTACCAAAGAAACAGAAACTAAAATAACATGAAGATAGCAGTTTTCCAGCTAGCCGGTTGCCAAAGGTTTATTATTACTTTTTAAATATTCAGTGATGATCCAGAAATCTTGAGATGTTCCCTTATGTACAGGTAGAAGAATGAACTACTATAAACTTTCTGGGAAATGACTTGACAAGGGTTATCAAGATCCTTAAAACTCTTCATATCATTGGACACAATAATTCTATTCCAAAGAACATATTTTAAAAGATTAACAGAGATTAACATGATGTACCAAGATGTTTACAACATTGAAAATAATGGTGAATAACTATAAAATACGTTAACATACAAAACGTGGGGGAAGTTTAAATAAATTATATAAGGTTCCTAATATGAAATGAGGTGAAGCCATTATAAGTATATTTTCAAAAATATTTATTGATTTTTTTTTGAAATATACATGATATAAAACATTATCAACAGTTAGGATACAATTTTATAAATAGTACATATATACAGAAATGTAAATTTCTTTATGTGGTGCCATTGGGACTGATTTTTATTTTTTCATATGTTCTTACGTTTTCCAAGTATTTGATGAGTTTTTGTTAGTTAAATATTTAAAAAATTTAAAGTGTCTATGCACTCTGAAAGAATGTCTCTGATTCTACAACTAAAGATAAATATGTAAATATGTTTTAAGTATTTTACATCTTTAAGACTGTAAAGAAAAATTTGAAATCCATTCTAAAATCTTCTTCCAAGAGACTGCATGATAGATGCAGCATTAACAGCATTTTAAAGTTAAGCTTATGAAATAATAGCCAAGTTGACACATAGTAGGCAAGTTAAGTACTTCAGCTACCAAGATAATGAAAAACAAGAACCACAGCAAAACAGGAAGTGCAACAAACTCACAGATCATCTTATTGGCCATGATGATCAGATGCACTGGGTCTTCATTTTGTGGGTAAACCTTGAAGTAGTCTTATTTTAATTTTTATCATATTTCTAAAACAGCACATTTTGCTTAGATAAAATTAAACCCAAATGTCAGCGTCTATCCATTAAGCAGGACAATCTGGCAGTTTTATGTGTTAACAACCTGTTCTGAAATAGGTGTCGGTCATGTTAAAGTTGCTGCCAGGAGGCTGACTGATTCACTGTGTGGTTATGTCTGGACAAGGCAGAGTTTCTTGACTCCTTTCCCAGTGTATTGACTGAAAATTCATTTTTGGCATGAATTCCTTTTTTAAAAAACTGGTCTAGAAATAAGAAAACTTTATTCCCAGGAAGCATATTTACTATAATAAACTGATAATTTTTCAATGGATCTGTAATTATGCAAGACATTTTCAATTTGCCAGTATCTTTTATAAGCCACTTGCTATTGCTCATTAAAACTACTTAAGCTTGGGCAATATTGCAAAAGAAATCAGGATGAGGAAGGGAGATCTGTCTAACTTTAACCACAAACACATATATTTTTTATGCCTCTTTTCACTTTATTCTTAAGATCGAAATCTTAGATTCTGCCTTTAAGTGATGACCTTGGACAAGTCACATCTCTTTGCTTGTATTTCCACAATTTAAAAATAGGGGTATATATCTCTTTAAGTGATGACCTTGGTCAAGTCACGTCCCTTTGCTTGTATTTCCAAAACTTAAAAAAAGGGATATATATCTCCTGTTTACTTACAATGATACTGTAACAAGAGACAGGGCATGTGTAAAACCATTTTGAGCTCTTTGTAAAAAATGTGCTTATAACAACACTTATCATTTCCTGACTCTTATTTTTCAGGCATTTGAAATTTTTCTTTCAATAGTGAAGCAACTTTTTTTACAACAATGTGACATTTATCTAATGTGCATAGCATGTTTCTGTTGTCATAAATTATTCACTTGTTTTCTGATGCTATCTGATTCTTAGTCTGAAGTGCTCTTTAGTTTTTTTTTTTTTTTTTGAGGTGGAGTCTCGCTCTGTCGCCCAGGCTGGAGTGCAGTGGCCGGATCTCAGCTCACTGCAAGCTCCGCCTCCCGGGTTCACGCCATTCTCCTGCCTCAGCCTCCCGAGTAGCTGGGACTACAGGCGCGCGCCACCTCGCCCGGCTAGTTTTTTGTATTTTTTAGTAGAGACGGAGTTTCACCGTGCTAGCCAGGATGGTCTCGATCTCCTGACCTCGTGATCCGCCCGTCTCAGCCTCCCAAAGTGCTGGGATTACAGGCTTGAGCCACCGCGCCCGGCCTATGCTCTTTAGTTTTAAGGATAAGTATGGACACTCACTGCACATGGAAAATACAAATCCTGATATTCAAGGATAAACTGTTTCCCTAGAGAACAATATGAACACTGAAAAACAAAATATTTAATTTAAATCAAACTTGAGGAACTACCCTTATGTAATCTAATTATGTCTTTGCGTTGTACTTTTTGTTTTGTTTTGTTTTGTTTTGAGGCAAAGTCTCGCTCTGTCGCCTAGGCTGGAATGCAGTGGCGCGATCCATCTACGTTCACTGCAACCTTCGCCACCCTGGTTCAAGCAATTCTCCTGCCTCAGCCTCCCAAGCACCTGGGATTACAGGCACCCACCACCAAGCCTGTCTAATTTTTGTATTTTTAATAGAGACGGGGTTTCACCATGTTGGCCAGGCTGACGTCAAGTGACCTCAAGTGATCCAACCGCCCCAGTCTCCCAAGTGCTGGGATTGCACGAATGATCCACTGCGCCCCACCTGTATTGTAAATTGAATACATTTTTTAAAGTAAAATTTTTCAGAATACTTTCCTTGTTCCAGAAAAGACTAAAGGCAGCGTAAGATCACTATTTATTTAAGAGCTTATATTGTTTACATTTTGAAGAGTTCTTCATTTTAGAACCACTTTCTCCACTAGCAATTAAAAAAAATTAAACAGTTTGATGACATCTCTAATTAGTAGGCTTTTAATTGTTAATGAGCACCTAGCTATATTCATCACTGATTTTGCTCATAACTGTACAAAAAAGATTGCTTTATTGGTACATAAAAATGTTTCATTGCCAGTAGACTATGAAGTGATAATTACTATTTATCATTTTATTTCCTTGTATTGTAAAGTTTATTTGAAGTGAGCGGAAACTGTGCAAATCCTATTGTCTCAATTAGTACAGCTTAAGTACGGTCTAGCTGGCTAGCAGAATCATTTTATTGGCTTCACATTCCTCTGCGGGACACTTTTAGTCCCCATCCCATGCCTCTACCCTTTGCCAAACATCTCAGTTGTACTCTCTTTTCTTTCTCACTTTAATACTTGCATTCTCCATGGAACTTGGTGTCTCCACAATGCCCATTCTGTGAAACCCCAAAGTCGGCCTTAAGAAGCGAGGATTCACTTCAACCACCAATCACAATATGCTTATCTTCAAGTCTTGTAATTGGTGACCTATCCTGACCAACGACAGCACTGGGTCTTACTGGCCCACTGCTGCAACACCATTTCCCAAATTTTGCCTGAAAATTTGAATGCCCTCTGCAGTGGCAGATGCTCAAAGATGCTCATTGGGTTGCCTAGATTACACAGGTTTATTGCACTCAGAGGAACAACATTTAAAACGCATTCCTGTTCAGTACATAATTAATAGTCTTGGAAAATACATCCCATTAGTTACTTTTATACACAATTACAAATTGTTGGCCAAGGGTTAGATATTATTTATTTTGGAATAGTTAACTCATTTGGAACAAATATGCTTTCTCTCCAGGTTTATTGTTCTGTTTGTGAGGATGTCAAGAGACTGAACAAGTTAATGCAGTGTTTTTGGCCAGGACTCTGCTGGCATTTTGCCCTGGACTTACTAGGCCACTGGGACACCTAGAGATAATTAACATACTCCTGCACTGTCTAATGTGATAATGGTAACGGTTAAATAAAAAAGAGCAGTTTTTTTTTTTTTTGAGATGGAGTCTCGTTCTGCCGCCAGGCTGGAGTACAGTGACGTGATGTTGGCTGACTGCAACCTCCGCCTCCCAGGTTCAAGTGATTCTCCTGCCTCAGCCTTCTGAGTAGCTGGGACCACAGGCGTGTGCTGCGACACCCAGTTAATTTTTGTATTTTTAGTAGAGACGGGGTTTCACCATGTTAGCCAGGATGGTCTCGATCTCTTGACTTTGTGACCCGCCTGCCTCGGCCTCCCAAAGTGCTGGGATTACAGGTATGAGCCACCTTGCCCAGCCAAAAAAGAGCATCTTAAAAACAGACCACAGGTAGCATCACTGCACATCAAAGGAGCTAGCTCTGTGGGCAAGTCAATGTTTCTCTCTAAGTCTAGGAAAAAGAAAAAAGTGTTTTTATGAAAGGATTTACACCCTGGAATTTACATATCATATAACACAAAGACAAAGATATAGAAATGTAACCTATGTTTTCCTTAATAGATTTTTTAGCATCTAAGTGATCATACCTTTCTGAAGTTTATACTTCTGTCATTAATTTCACTAATGGCAAATATTATTTTGACAGAAGATGTGTATCTGATAAGCTATTACAGATCTAGCCAAGGATACACTGATTTAACCTTGGAAATAAGATCACATAATTTTGTGCTCAAGCGGATCACAAACTGGAGCCAATGCCTAAAGTTCTTTAATATGTCATTCAAGTTCATTGGCAAATTAAGAAAACAGTGACTGCTGAAATACAAATTATTTTAAACTACCTTGTTTTTTAACCTCAGAAATGGTTTACAGAAACTGTCAACTCCTACCATTTTAAATGATATGCACCTCTAACTAACTTAAATGTCTTGCTTCACATACTATTTAAATGAAATGAATGCTTCTTGTGAGGATAGAATTCCCAGAAGCCTCTCTGGTCTCAGAGCAAGGGGTATTAGTAGGCAAAGAAGTTCTGCATTTCCCAAGAGGACCTCCATCAGACCCCTTGAGGCTATGCACTCACTTCCTACCTGAACCTCCCAGGTAATACAGTGGCTGGGGAATACGCTGCTCCCTCCTGATCAGGGAGTGTCTAGTGATTTGGGATGGTGATCCATTCTAAGGAATCATGATAATACCATCAGCCTGACACAGCTTTCTCATCTCACACAAAGCTGCTGTCATTCAGAAGCATGTGTGCAGTATCTGGTGGTGCTCTAGTGGGTCTTGATTATCAGGGAGAAAGACTACCCCCATCTCCCTGACACATCCAAAAATAATTGATGCAGTTTTCTAAACCCTTCATGTAATTTTGCCCTCGTTTCCAGTCCACCAAATTACTTACGGGAAACTTAGCAGTAATTGTAGACGTAACAAGAAACCCTTGGAAACTTTTCACATGTAATATCAGCATGGTGCCTGGCACATGAGTGAATAAATGAATGAAAGTTACACATCTCACACCATGTTCAGCTCTGTAGTTACGAGAGGCTTAGGTAGAGCAAGTATCCAGTAAAACCCTCAAGAAGAAAAGGCATTGAGGATATTATTTCATGGTCTTCAACAATCCCATTATGTTGTTATTTTAATTATATTTTTTACAATTTTGGTCTTTAAAATACCATGGACCACCAAGGATATTTCAGCAAAATAAGATTAACAGATGATTTATGATTTTAATGAATTTGATCCTTTAAATTCAAGGCACGTCCCAAGGATTTTTCACAAAAACAATTGATCCTTTTCATGGCTTAACGCCACTGTAACTTCCTCTACACAGCTAGCGGATTGCCATGGACACACACTCGGACGCCTTTCATTCTCTCCAGGTCTCCAGAAGTTTACGTTTGAAGACAGAAAGAGCAGAGGAATCTTTTCTATACATAAAGCTTACTTGGGACCTTAAACAGTATGCACCTTTGTAATACAAATTTCTACCAGCAATTTATAGTATGCTAAAACATTACTTCTACACGAATTAAAAAAAGAAGTAATGTTTTAAAAATCCAGAAAATATCAAGTAATCACAAACCAGTGATTTAAGACAGTGGTAAACACCTATGATTTCACAGAGGTGTAGCAACCCACAGCTAAAAAAGAAATGTCTGGTTTCTGTTTCTTTCTTTTACATATTCATTTAGAGACAGGGTTTCACCATGTTGCCCAGGCTGCCCTTGAACTCCTGGGTTCAAGGGATCCACTCGCCTCAGCCTCCAAAAGTGCTGGGATCAGAGGCGTGAGCCACCACACCAGGCCAGATTTCTGTTTCTTTTAAATAGGTGCTATACACAGAGGTAAAAAGGATAAAGTATGCAAATAAAAAATGAATACAGACTATGTAGCTGGATAATTCTAGGCAACAGTTGCAGTTTTTTCCTGGGAATTCAGTTAGATGGTTTTTGCCTGAACTTTATTAATGATTTTCTGAATTCTTTATTTAATATGTATGTGTGAATACGTTAAGAATTCTTTTGGTTGAATGTTAAATAATTTGAAATTTAACTCAATCTTATTCTATTTTACTGACAATACTCAATGGAAAAGAAATGAGAGAAAACTTTCCACCATACCTGCTAAGGTAAGATAATTTTTCTAATCTTTTCATAAGAAATCCCAAGATAAACTTCCATTTTGTGGACCATCTCTGTGCCAATTTGTAATATTTATAAAACTAGCACAGGTTAAATGCAGCTTCATTTTATCAACTACCTATTTGTTGAATTAAACCAATTAATTCAATGACTGTAAACACACAAGAAGGACCAAATTAATACAATGTCCAGATATCTTATTTATTCCATGCACCTTGCTGGTGCTACAGATGAAAACTTTCTGAAGTCAGTTCCCCTAATGCAAAGCTTCTCAAACTATTTCATACCATGTCTCAATTAGAAAGGGATAATGCTTTTTGTGCCTTGGGATAACATATATGAGCTGAGCAGGTGAATATGTGGTACACATGTAATTCACGAGTGGCACCACAGCACACTGACTGGGAAGCCTTGCCATCCTCAAACACCTGGTGTCAGGGCCTTTGCTCAGCCATTTCTCCAACTGGGTATCTCTACTTTCTCCTTTCTCTGCCTCCTCACCCAATCCCAATCCTTCTCATGCATCACGTGGTATCTTAATACCATTTCTTTGACTTTTATGGTCTTTCTCACAATTATAATCGAGTAATTTTTTAAAATATTTGTTTACTGTGTCATGAAGGCATGAACTGCTTGAGAATTCAAAATGTGTCTATCTTGCTCTCTGCTGCATATTCAACACCTAACCTAGGCAAACATGCTCTGTAAATATTCATTGCATGAATAAACGACAAATTTAGGATTTATAATCTCAGAGGAATGTTCTCTGCCACCCATAATTCATTGACCCGTCTCTGTTCCCCAATCTTTTTCAGATCAGTGACTGCTAAATCCTTCCTTTTATGATCAGGAGCAGACTGAACATTCTGTTCTCACCAAGAAAACAGAAAACGGGAAATTTTGCAAGTTCCCTCCTCTTCACCTTTTAACTACTATTTTCATCACCATCGTTCTCATTGCATCTCATAGAGACAGATGCCACCACTCTTTTCCCATCCTCCTACCTTCTCCAGGATTTTGTGGACTTCAATCTCTCTCTCTTCGCTGAATTGCTCTTTTAAGCCCCGTAACATACTTCAGCACTGCCCTCAAAATTCTCCTTCCCTTAGTCTTACCCCCTCCTTTACCAAATGCACTAAGCATCTGTATTTCCATACATTTTTCAAGTGGCAGTTGTCATCTTTCAATGAACATACATCTGTATGTCTCTCTTCTGTCTCTGGATTACTTTAAGAGCAGAAACTAGTACACCCTTAGATCCTCTGTATCTTAGTATCAGGCACAGAATAAGTGCTCATGAATATTTAACACAATGAATAAAAAGAGATTACTGGATACAGAATGAGTGCAAAGTACGCTAAACACGTTATCAACTTCATAACCATCTCTTATATCGTGTTTCCCATACTTGACTGCTATCAAAGAACAGTGGATAGGGACACTATACTGATAACGAAATGAAAACTTTGCCTTGTTATAATTTTCATATAAAATGGTTGCAGTTAACAATAAATATATGAAATTTATTTCTAATTCCTTCTAGGATTTACTGGGCTTTCTTGAGTTTATCTAGTACTTCCTGCTGTTCAATTATGGACACCTTCAACTACACATTAGCCCCTTATGGATAAAAGAATCTTAGTTTTCATTCACTGGAAAATGTTTCATCATAATTTTTTATTTCAAATATAATATGGAAACAGACATTTCTCTTTTCAAAATTGGTCTACTTTTATTAGAAACTCATTAACAGAACTTTAATTTTTCCCCATTCAGTTCTTACACTGAAATAAATGTAATGACTGACCATTTAGCTATCTAGGTGCCTGTAATATTGAATAGCTTATTGAGATATTGAATAGCTTATTAAAGTGAAACATATTTCATATATATGTGTATAAAATTAAAAGGTTTCCAATATATAATTCATTTTCTTACATGATATGTGATAGATGATATGACAGATGTAATGCTTTTACAACCATACCTTCCTATCTCTCATCTAAGTTTCAGAAAAGGAAGAGGCTCTGAAAGGATAAGAAAAGGAAAGAAGATAAGATAAGGAAAGGATAAGAAAAGGAAGAAGTTAAAAATCAGAGACAGTGGGAAGGTTGCTGTTCATGTTTGCTAAAGATGTGCATCAGAATTAGGCATGAAAAGTTATTTTAAATGTATGCAATCTAGAAACATTTATATGGAAGAAAACCACAACATACAGGTAACTAGTTATGACTACAGAGACAAGGAAATAGTACTTCATTACACAAAAATGGCCAGTTACAGTGCAATCAGGTTACTCTGTCATCAGTATTTTCAAACATACACTCAAAATGAAAACATGGATTTTTAAATTATGCCAAATCTTAAATCTATGGAGGTCATAACTGTGCATATATTAAGAAATATAATTTATTTTCAAATCATACTTTATAAATGTTAGTGAAATTGGTTTCCATAAAATTATAAATAAGAATAGAATA
>NW_012105364.1:13544756-13562746 GCF_000951045.1 Mandrillus leucophaeus
CACCCGGCGAGTTTTTTGTATTTTTTAGTAGAGACGGGGTTTCACTGTGTTAGCCAGGATGGTCTCGATCTCCTAACCTCGTGATCCGCCCGTCTCGGCCTCCCAAAGTGCTGGGATTACAGGCTTGAGCCACCGCGCCCGGCCTAGAATACTATATTTTTAATCGAAGAAAACATTATTAAGTACAATATTAAACCTTTCATTACTCTTAGGTATGAGCTTTTATATTTCAAAGCACAAAAATCCTCATATTTGTAACTTACAGGCAAGCTAAACTATAAAACTTGTAGGAAAACTCTACAAAAGCTTTTATTGTTGTCATTAGCTAAGTTATTGTATCATTCTTATTTTCATTCGATGTCTAGAACTTCTGTGGGTTTAAATAGCATTTCATAATTCATTAACTTTATTTTCCATGACTATGAATGCCATTCACTTCTAATAACATATACTAGAATCTTGACGTTCCTTATTTTCAGGTATTTCCTGCTTATAAAACGGATGAAATACTGATTTTAGAAATCATCATATTTTTCATTATAATGCCAACTTCAAGCCTATTTCAAATTCATTCACTTCTCTCCATTTATCTTGCCTCTACCCAAACTCAAACCACCACCATCTTATGAAATCATGCATCTGCCTCCTAACTGGTGTCCCTTGTTTTGTCCTACCTTCGCTTTTTTCTTCCCTTCCTTTCTTTAGTTTTTTCTTTCTTCATTTAGTTAATTGATACCTTCAACTAATATATACTGATTACATACTGCATGCGAAGCACCATTTAATAGCTTAGTGAAATACTGAATAGCTCATTAAAATAAAAAGTGTTCCATATATATGTTTTATATACATAGGCACTTGAGATGCACTGGTGGACCCCCGCAGCCATCCAAACCACAAACATATTGTCCTTGTGTTCACATTGTAGTAGGGGGAGATAGAAAGTTAACAAAAACCATAATAAATGACTTAATCATGCAGTACTTAAGAAGGTGATAAACCCTATGGAGAAAAGCATTAGAGTAGAATAAGGCAGATGCACAAGCAGGTGCAATTTTAGACTGTGTGGTCAAGGGGAACCTTGCTGAGAAGTGACATTCAAGCAAAGCCTTGAAAGAGATCAGCGAAGACATCTGCAGACACCTGAGGGAAGAGCAGTGCTGGCACAGGTGCAAAGTTCCTAAGACAAGACCAAGCCCCATGTTTTGGAAGAATAGTAAAGAGGTCAGAATGGCTGAAGCTGAGAGCAGGCAGGGGAGATTACCAGGAAATGAGTTTCAAAAGATGAAGACAGCCTCTTCCACTCTTTTCTACGTTGCAAACTGCCAAGAGTTATCACAGCATTTTTTGCCCTTTTAAAAAATATTTACTTTTTTATTATGCATGCATGTAGTTTAAAACTTCAAGGACTACTGCAAGACTCATAACGGAAAGCAGCTGGACTCTGCTTCATTTCACTCCACCTCCCTAGCCCAGTGTCCCACAGGTCACAATTTTCAACTCTTCTGTAATTTCACGCCATATTTTCAGATAACACACTCTTATTATAATTTCTTGACTTACAAATTTTAGATACTATATATTACCTTTTTACTTTCATGGATAAGTATTTATGCTCTAACTTAAATAGTTCCATTCTCTCCATACCTAGAGTATAAATATCATATTTTAGAGGTATTTAACATCATCATTATGTAAATATTCACGACTGTTGAGCAAAGTAGTGTATTATGATTATACTCTTTCTATTCAACTTTTTCTTGCAGTTAATTAAGGCCTTTTAAATTTGATTATTTTCCCAGGACCAATTGCTAATTTTCTCCAAATCTGTAAAACACTTGTAGATTTTCAAAACATATATGGGTCAATATATTGTCTGATGCAGTCAATGAATAAGTAATATAGAATTTCCACTTTACTCCCTGAAATGAATAAGTAATATAGAATTTCCACTTTCCTCCCTGAAATCCTCTTGTTCCAATTGGACTGAGGGCAGCACAGCCTGCTGCCTAGCTTGTGTACTCAGGTCATTCTGATTGCTGTTTCACTGGCTGCAACTCTGGTTTCCTGAATCCCATGAATCCCCTTTATTGGTTTATTCCCTTATTTTGGTGAGCACTGGAGCATATACTCCAGCAGCTTCTGAAAAAACAACAAGATAAAAGTTTTTAAATTGTCTTGTTCTATCTTCACAATTCTAGGCTAAAAATAACTTTGTCCTCCAGTTTTTTAAGGCTTGTATTGTGTTGTGCCATTATACTCTGATTTTAAGTTTAATTTGAAGGCAGAAGAGAGCAAGCAAATTGATTCCAAAATTACATTATCACATATATTTAATACATCGAATAATCAGAAATAATCCAAAATGTGACAATACTAAAGTCTAACATGTCTGCTAAATATTCTGCAAATCCTAAATAAATTGCCATGAGATATTCAGGCACCAATGAATATTCAATAAAAAATTCCACACTATATATCTTATATATATTTCCATATACAAAACTATATTTGGACTTTCCCAATCCTTATCCAAGAGTATCTCACATTTATCCCAGAAAGATGAGTAGCACTATTAATAAAGTGTCATTAGTAACATTATTCTAGCCTGAAATGTGCTTATTGAAAACATTTTTAGATTTAAAATTATTCAATAATCCATTATGAAATAGCAATTTATTCAAGTTTTTAATTTTTAAAAGCTGCTTACTTGAAGTATGGTTACTTATATTTAAAGGGTAATAGAAATAAAGAGAAAGTCATTACAGAGGTAAAATATACCATTCTAGAGGAGAGGACCTTTAAGACTGGAGTATTAACATCTGAAGCCCCATTAAAAAGGCTAGGTAAAAAATAAATCTTATGCAGAAACTAAAATACAACACATACAAAAAGGAATATAAAAGTTGGATACATTAGTATTCTTAAAAGAGAAAAAATAGGATAAAATTAAGAAATACGGATGATGTATAGTTGATATTCTTTTCCAAACGGATTGATCTACACATTTTATAAAATCTCCTACGTACAATGCACGTAGCTCCTACAGGAGGGGTGGAACTGGAAAGATATGAAGTTGACAGCAGGTGACCTGTTGTATAACCTGACTATATAAGGTAACTACATGGTCAGGTTATAGTTAACTAACCATCGCTAATACATTTCACTGAAACCTCGAAGAGAAATTATTCTACAGACAAATGATTAACCCTTTTTAATATAAAACATGGTATCCTCTTCCTCTATATTTGGCAACATTTGACACATTTGGTTAGAGCTTAGTATGTTCAAGATTAAAATCATTGGTTCAATTTTCACATCAGCCAAATAACTTCTTCCATTCTCTACTCAAAGTCTGAATATCTAAATTTGTTTATCATTTTGCAGTTGGATATATATATTTGCAAGTGTATCAGTTTAAGCCAAGAGCATATAGCCTTCAAATGATGGCTCAGTTTTATTTTCATTTGAAAAAATAGTAACTTTTAGAAATGATCTGGGTAATTCAGAATCTCATTAAATTACACATTTGAAAAAGGTGTTTGATATTTAATTAGCTTTTATTAATTTTATTTGTGAAGTTTATTTATTAGTGAAACTTATACATTGAAAAGCTAACGTAGATATAAAATAAATGCGATCCTAAATATACTAATTTACATAATTTCAAAACACCCTGACTTTAGACCTTTACACAGATTTTAACATATAAATACTCTAAACCTTGAAAAAATTGAGGATATTTTCTAATCATTTAAAACATTCTCTTAATCCTATGATTAAATGAAACCATGTGAAAATTTAGATGGATCTTGAAATCACTCTTTAATATATGGTCCTGGGCCACCAGCAAATAATAAATGGTAAAAAGCATTAGCATATACATATGTACTAATAAAATGTGTCTTATGGTTTTCATTTGTAAAACATTTGTTCCTAGTTGTTCAACCACATATAATTAGGTAAAACAAATGTCTTGGAATTATTTGCCACATTTAATTCATTTTGAACATAAGTCATTTATTTATTAGGGTGTGTAGTTCTTCAGGAAAACTAACATAGATTTTAACAAATGTGCCAATCAGTTTAAAGTTATTTTCTAGACTTGTCACTAGGCATTTAATAAAAGCAACATAATATTATTCCAGTTATTCAATTAATGTGATATTTATAAGCAAAAAACATAATTTAACTTATTCTTTTTATCATGTATTAGTCACATTATTATTGATGAAACTGAACCTTATGAATAGTGTTTATTTTGATAATAACAAATACAGATAAAATATTCACATATAAGAGACTTGTTTTTAATTCCAATATCACATTGTAGAATTAAAACTGAGGAATCTTGTTGTGTGAAAAATCTATCTGCAAATATAATATGGAAGTATACCATTACATCATTGTCATCTTTAAAATGTAATAACTAACTATTCCATATGTATACTGAATACAACTCAAGTTTATTTTATAAAATTATGGATCATAAACTTCATTTAAAAAATACTGTTAGCAAAACCTGACAATTTATTATTTTAATTGATACTAGGAAATGAAGAACAAGCAAGCCACTATCCACATGGTGTCAAGCCAGTGAATGTCTTTAACATCTTTGATGTGTAATCAGAGCCCACTGCCCTTTCCCAAGCCCCATCCAAGATACAACCTTGAAATTAAGGGAAAACCCCAAGCCCCTTCAAACAAATCTTATTTTTTGAAAACTTGGTGCCACTCAGGCATCTACCAAACAATGCCAAGCTTCCACTTAATTATATTTCTTATGAAGCTTAATTGAAACTATGGAAGACTACCTTATGACATTGGTTCTAAAATACTGAACCGTATCTCAAACTGATACAATCAAACAAAATATATAACATTTGATGAAAAATTTATTTCATTTAGCCTGTGTACATTAGTAAAAAAACAATTAATAGAGTTCTATTTTAACAACTACCACCAAACATAAAAGTAAATCTAAATTTTATATTTTGAATACAAAAGTTCATAAGGCAGGAAATATTCTAGACATAATCTTTCATCCTTGATACAGTCTTTAGTCAACCAGAGACCCTGTGCTTTTGGAATAATTGCTTCCTTTAAATGGAGTCTGTAGAGACCTTTTAAAACCGTTACCACTAGGCTAAGTTCTAAGACCAGAGATTCCAGTATAAAATTAAGTTCTCCAGTTTCCTAGAAAAAAAGTACCACTGAAACATTACAGGGTAGGTTAAAGTATTACCACATACACAGAAAACCACAACTTTTATTTGAGAAGCAATCTCATGCAGTCAAGGTTTCTTCACCCTTTGTGTGGTGGAGGCAGTTGAAACAGAAATAAACCTACTTGTACTGACTATCATCAGTACCTCTTGTAAATTACGCCAAAAACCCAGGAAAGGGGTACCAATAGGGTGATTGAGCAAAGCTGTAAAAGAAAGAGACAGTGGTAAAATGACTAGGTGATCTATCAAAAAAAAAATGCTTCCAGATTTACTTACAGCCCAACCATACAAAAAAGATACTGTATTTTTACAGTAGGTCTAAATTTGAATTTATATCACAGAGCCTTCTTTTTCTTTTCACCTTTAAAGCACAGATGCTCACCACTTATGTGTGTGTGTGTAAAGAATAGAAACCAGAAATCAGCCGGGTACAGAAATCACTGTTAAGTGTTACACATATTTCAGATTAACTTTCAGCAAAATCTTAGATTTGAATCTCCCTATAGATGTCAATTTCCACTTGTTGCAGATATTTTAGATCTTTCTGAATGATTCTCATGCTCATGCTCCAATTTCATATCTGCAGACCTTGTTGAAGCTGAAGTGGGAAACTGGGGACAAGACCCTTTACCAAAGCACTGTATGAAGCAGCTGTCCTTTATGACTCTCCTTGTCTCCTTTGTCCACGACTCTTCTCATAAGAGCTAGGCAGAGGTGTGAAGGATGCTGCGGTAAAAGTTGACAGTAGGGGGATCTGTTCTTTTAGTAAGACCTGGAAAAGGTGCTGTCTCTTCCAAGTCTTTAGTAAGACCTGGAAAAGGTGCTGGTTGGTAGTTTGCCATAGAACATAGAATTCTTAGACATCATTGTGTTCTCCCAAGGACCAATAGCAGTGACTCCAAGGCAAGAGAAAAAGTCTTCCTCAACATCCTGCTTTGGAATCAAATTATCTATAGTTTCTTTGGCAAAATAAATATAAAAGCATATTCAAAGGCTCAAATCAGTAAAAGAGCACAAGTGTTTTAAAAGCAGACATAAGTCTACATAATTATGGTTCATTTAAAATATCTTTAACTAAACAGCTTTCATAGACAGCAAAAATGTAATTACTTTAAATCTACCAAAGTCAAGTTAAAGACCCAGCTTTAATTCTTAGGTTCATGTAAAAGCTAAAAGATTGCAGATTACCTAATATCATTGTTTTTCTAGGTAGCTGAACAAAATTGTGCTTGTATTTATTAGCACTGACACGAAAGGTTATGTTTTCTATGTTAAGTCAAGTTCTCCTTATTTTTTGGAACCAAACAATAAAATTCCAGAAACTACAGAAGTAACAGCAGAAGTTACTATTTAAATTCTAGAAACCCTGGAATCTATCCTTTTAAATCTTACTAAATAAAACCATCTGAGTCTCTTCTGATTATAAGGCCCATGACATTTTTATAAATAAGGAATTAAAGTACATTTCCTGCTTCACGAATATGGCAAAAAATGTTGAGATTAGTTACTGTGTTAAAACAAAAAAGATCAAAAATTAAAAACTCAAAATAATTGTTATAGTAATTATGATCTTTTAAGAAATAAAACCAGCACAGGAAGATTCAGTTTCAAAAGGTGAGTTTCTTTGGGGACCTCCATCTGCTTTCTTTGAGTGAGGCTGTGAGCGCCCCCACTGAACAGCTCCCTGATATGGGAGGCCTGGTTCCAGGCTGCCATCTGCTATCCATCTTAGTCCTCCTCACCAGTGATGTGCCCTTCACTATCTTCCTTCTGGGGTGCCCTCGATTGGCGGCCAGCCTCCTGAGTGAGGTACTTGCAAAATGGCTCAATCTCCCCTGTCGCTCCATTCTCTTTTCCCCTACATGGAGGAACTGGAAGTGCATGCACTTTTGCTAAAAACATGCCCAACCAGAATGGGAAATTATTTGGAGATCTATCAGTGAAGGTTTCAGTACTTACTCATTTCAGAGACTAATACAGAAAAAAGTAATTTATATTCAAAGGCAGTCTTACACTGTAATTTGAACTTTTTATTCAAATTTTATTATAGTCTAAACACCTACTATTGTGTGTGTGTCTAAGTGTGTGTGTGTGTGTGTGTGTGGATGTGTGTCTCTCTGTGTGTGTGATTTAAAGACTGGAACAGAATCCTGCATGCATTTCAGATTAACTTTTAGCAAATCACTGAGTTTAATTTATTCTGCTATTTTGTTCATTCATGCTTTCAGTTGATATTTAGAGAATGTATCCTATGTGCCATATCCTTCTTCATTTCTCAACCAAAGAACAAGCAACAAAAAGAGGCTTGCTGTCTTCTTCTTGCTTTATGACTCGAGCTAAGGGATGGGTAAAAGATGAAGTTTGAATTGAGCTGGAGATTAATCTTTTAAAAAGAAATGGACTTTTAAAAACCAAAGTGAGCCAAAAGCACAAAGAATGCCATTGCAGGATAAAAAGTAGAATTCAACCTAGCCTAGTTGGATACAATGGCTGGGTAAAAAATAAAAGTCTTCATATTTATATTCCGTTGATTTGATGTGCCTTAATGCTTACAATTTCATTCAAAAGTGAGCAACAGAACCCTGGCTTTTCTTTCAGTTTGTTTGATAAACTAATAATTTTGAACAATTCAAAGTGGAAAAATCTAGTGCTTTAACAACAGCAGAAGCCTGTAATAAAATGTATCTCTCCCACTTTTTCATTGTACAAATAATGAACATGACAACAGCTTTTTAAGTGAATAATAAATGATATTGCAGTTGATACAGTCTAACTAGAGAATTTCCAGCAAATTCATACCTGCCAGCAAAAATATGCATTTTTATCAAATGAGATAAATTCATTTTAAAACTCACAATGTTACATGATACCTAACTATAATAACACAGTTGCCCAACCTTAATTAAGTGACGCTATCATAATTGGTATTGCTCTAGTACTAAGTGCAGCAGCAGTATTCTATGCAAGCAAGGGACTGGACAGTCTTGTTCTCCTTTATATTCCCAGCAGTCAGCCCAGTGCATGACACACAAATGTTCTTTATTAAACAAATACATAGAACTTTCAAAATAGGAAATCCGTGGTAGACAGCTTTTACCTCTGTTTTTTTTTTTTTTTCTTTCTCCTATATCAAAAAGTAAATCTGCTGGTTTTTCAACATTGCACTGCATGGCTATGGAATCTTGAAGGAATACAGAAAGCAGTAATATAAGGTTTTCTTTCATTGTGGGCATGAAGGCAGATATTATCAATAAACACTGATCAATAAACTAAACAAAGAAATTAATACACTTTCTTCTTGACACAGGATTATACTAGGTAAAAGAAGGTTCAAGAACTCAAACAACTCAGCAGTAAAAATAATAGTAATAATAATCATTTGATTAAAAAATAGGCAAAAGATCTGAATAGATATTTTTCAAAAGAAGACATACAAATAGCAAACAGATATGTAAAAAAAATGCTAACATGTCTAATTATCAGAGAAATACAAATCAAAACCACAATGAGATTTCACCTCATCTCAGTTAGGATGGCTATTATCAAAAAGACAAAAAATAACAAATGCTGGTGAGAGTATAAAGAAAGGAGAACTTTTATTCCCTGTTGATGGGAATGTAAACTAGTATAGCCATTTTGGAAGAAAGCATGATATTCCTCAAAAAATTAAAATTAGAATTACCATACATGTCAACCATCGGAGTGCTGGGTATATATCCAAAGGAAATGTAATCAATATGTCAAAGATATATCTGCACTCCTATTATTGCAGCACTATTCACAGTAGCCTAGATAAGGAATCAATCTAAGTGTCCATCAATGGATAAATGAAATTTCAAAACGTGGTATATATACATAATGGAACATTAGCCATAAAAGAATGACACACTGTGATTGTGACAACATGGATAAATTTAGAGGATATTATGTTAAGTGAAATAAGCCAGGCACAAAAAGACAAATATCGCATGATCTCACTTACATGTTGGAACCTAAAAACATTGATCTCATAGAAGTAGAGAGTAGAAGAGTGACTACCAGAGGCTGGTGAGCATAGCGGGGACAGTCGGGAATGGAGAGAGATTGGCCAACAGGTACAAAGTTACAGTCAGATAGGACAAATAAATGCTGGTGTTCTACTGCACAGTAGGGTGACTATAGCCAACAATAATGTATTGTATTCTTCAAACTAGCTGGAAGAGGGAATTTTTAATGTTTTTGCCACAAAGGAATGACAAGTGTTTGAGGTGGTAGGTATGCTAAGTACCCTGATATGATCATTACACAATGTATATATGTATTGAAACATCATATTGTAGCCCATAAATATGTACAATTGTTATGTGTCATTTAAAAACAAAATAAAACTTCATTCAGGATAATAAAATAATCTTCTACACTCTTGATATGCATTTATGAAATAACTCCTAGAAAAATTATTTCAGCAAATAGCATCAAAGGCCAAGTAATTGTTATATTCTAAAAACACTGATCTGTAATAAAGTATCAAAAGATGAATTATAAATAAATTCTGATTTGACTTGTGCAATATTTCATCAAATTTTAGAATATACTAACAGTGAAGACATTTTTGGTAACTCTGTAATTGTGTAATACTCATTGAATCACTTCTTTAAAAAGTGATCTATATTTTATATCCTGAAACAAGCATACAGAAAAGATTTTAAGGCCATTTTAACAAAATACATCTTTTCTGCAATAATATTTACCTAAATCTGGTATTTATTACATTTTTCCTGAACTTTACATAACATTGCCTCATCCCTATTTTTAGCTCTGTTTTCTCACTTTGAGTAGGTTGTGAAGACGAAAATAAGATTACTGGCATGCATAATGTTTTTGCTTGAATTATGGAAGGGGCTTTTTATAACATTGCCCTCTGTTACTACTTTCATTCTCAAGAAAGAATCACTCAGAATCTAAGGGTATTCATAGTGGTAAATATCAGAAACAGAAAATGGGGTACATAGATAGGGACACATACTACTAAAATTCTTTTTCTTTGAGTTCAGACCCACTAATTCAAGCTCACCTACTGAGCAGCTACATGATATTGAACAAGTTGTATGACCTTGCTATGCCTTATTTCATTTGTAAAATGGATATAATAAGTCTTACAGGGTTGTTAAGTTGAATTACTTGAAAAGCGGAAAACAGTTAGCAGTGATTGGCACATCGTTCGTGTACAAGAAACAGTGGTCATCATACTTAATATTAGACTTTGAAGGTAGAGATTTCATTGTTTTATTTTGCATCCCAAACTGATCACAGTGCCTTTTAGAGTGCCTATTGAAAGAATACATAAACATATTCTGGCTTCAGGTACATCCTTACGGTCCTATGTCATCCTCCCAATGCAAAGATTTAGAGCCAGGCAGGAAGAGATGTCTGAATAAATTGGGCAGCATGATTTACCCTTATCTATATCCTACAGGTGAACCACTATACCAAAGCTGTTTGTTAGTGGGTTCCCCCTACAAACAGATACAGAGACTCTAAAGAGCTCTTTGCCAATTGCACATGATTTACATGTCATGTGGTAAGTTAGTCTTTGGTGCTGAGGACTTCTCGGAGTAGAATGGGAAGAGAAATGTATAAACAATTACCATATAATGGTATATAAACCATCAATGGGACCCACCCAATAAATAAAAGAGGCACATTGAAACAGCGTGATTTCACAGAAGGAGTGACCTTCCTGGGACAGACAGAAAGGTATCAGAGACAAGGCAAAGTTTGTATTCTGTTGTGAAGGGTGAACGGCCTCTTCTGGGTTGAGCAGGTTTCTTGAACTGCCAGGGCTTTGACCCTTATTCACATTTATGACCTCCTGTCTTCAGCATCTAGTTTCAGTTCACCCTTTCTGCTTACTTTCTCCATGGTCATGTTTCTTCCTTCTTCCAGTTCCCACACTTGACCTCTGCACTCTGAAATCCAAATACAGGCTCTCAACCTGTATCTCAGGTTTCAATGCCTATTCTCGTGACCCGTTCTGTCTCAGTAATTGACCCTCTCACATCTGCTCAGGCTTCAGCCATGAGAGTATCTATTGACTGGGCCAGAATTTTCTTCAGAAAACTGATCTCTGTCTGTTCCAACGGCTTTGCAGGCCCCTACGTTTACCCACTGGAAACAGTGGTCACCACTATTAGAGAACTAGTTCCTAAGAACAAACACTATTTCTAGAGTTTCCCCGTACTTTAAAAATTCTTTCTTGTCCAAGGCCCCAAGCTTGGTCTCCAACAGTCCATAAAAGGAACTCTCAATCCATGAACACCACGTACTACTCTCAAGGGATTTGCCAACCACCAATTGAAGGCTGCTTCATAGCCCCAGTCTGACTTGCACAGAGCTATAGGGTCTTCCAGTCAGATGTGGTCCTTTCCCCAGGTCTAGGGCATGGGTATCCACCTGTCCCAAGTCCCCATCTTCTCTGTGCTTAGTTGTAATTCCAAAGAGCTCCAGGACTCAAGTTTCTCAGGAGAGAGATAGCCTGAAAGAAACTAAATAATGTCCCTACATTACCATTCTGTTCAAATGAAATCTGAGCTTTCAGTAACTTCAAAGATAGATAGAACAAAACTTCCAATAACTTAAAAAAAAAAATGAACTCGTACAGTTAGCAGAATTTATCTTCCATATATTTGATGTTACATATAAAATTATATATTATAAACATGACAAAGCAAGAAAGATAAAGAAAATGTAGTTGAGAGATCTTGAAATCACATATGAATATACCTCCAAGTATTATAAGGTAGAAACATTGTGAGTCATGGCTGAAAATAAATATAATCGATTTGAACTGGTGATAAGCTTTAATGCCTAGTGGAATTTGCCAAGAGGAAGAAAATAGAGATATGTTCTCATAACTACAATTTCATTGAAAACAACTATTTTTTTAAAAAAATCCATTATTACTGAAGGGCTTCTGAAGCTACAAAATGTTTATTGTCCTGGGACTTGAATATTAAGACCAGCTGAGAGACAGAAAAGAAAGCAGTGATGGAAAAATTTTATCTAAGATACTTTAAATTATAGCAATAATATCGGGCTTTATTTATGAATAAATAAAAGTTTACACTGGACTTGCTGAGTTATTTCTGTAGTCTCATATCAATTCCTCATGCACTGCCACCATTAGTGATTCCATGCCCTATTTTACTTCTTGAACACACACTCTGCTTTAGTTTTTTTCCCCTGAAGCGAAGTATTTTTCCCCTGAAGCTTCCCCTCAACTACTTACTAAGAGCTACCCTGAACTTTTTGGTAGATTTTAAGTAAGTATATAAAATACTTCTCTTTGTAGCAAAATGTACTTATTTTTAGAGCAGCAGATATACCACCTTGTTCTGATGTATAGGTTAGCAAGCAAAGCATTCAGCAGTACTCCCTGAGCAGATTTCTCAATTTCCTCAAAAGAAACATATTCAAGATAATTCCCTCATCTGCCTGAAGGAAGTGTAGACAACATACACGAATTTGGCATTATTCTGGCAGGGAAGAAAAATAGTGTATTAAAAAAAATGAAGGCTGACGTCAAACTCCATCTTCTCACCCTCTAGAAAATATAATTTGAATACAATGGAGACAATATCCATTATATTTATATTACAGCTATTCAAAACAGCAGATAAAAGATTTCTAAGAAATTCCTTTAACAGCTGAGTCACTTTCTGGAGTGTATGCAACAACACCGTTTTTGGATTGTGAAAACAACACGTCCTGCTTCTTCTGAATTTCTTCATTGAAGGCTGTTCCACAGCATAGAATCACGCATAGAACATGAAGAAAGTCCATCACATTATTCTATGATTAAAAGAAATCTTCTCTGAAGTGAATTCAGTAAGTAGGATGAAACTTACGAGAGTTGCACATATTCCTGAGTGTCTCTAAGTACTTACATGGTTTACTGTTTTGTTTTAGCACCGAGAGGGCTGATACCACTCTATATACATTATCAGGTATCATTTTCTGCTACTGTAGTATTTAAATGTACCACCAAAGTGGTTCATTCTACATTTAGTAGGATGTTGTTTTCCTCCTTCCCTAGGGCAAAGTTCTCTTTTCTTTCTTTTAATTTAAACTAGATTAATAGATCCATTATGATATCATAAGGTATTAAGGAAAAGAATCAGTGCTTAAAAATTCTAGTTGAATGGCCAAATAAGTAATGAAGTCATCAATGGATAATTTTGCCTTATATATACCATGATGTCCTCTGCATTTCTTGCCACCACAATCACTTAGTGTTTCTTGATCACTTACTCTGCCCGTGGAGCCGTAAACATATTCACTACACACAACCTTGGAAAAGAGGCAGAGAAATCTGCTATGCATAGCTTTGAGTAGAGTAATGCTGTCAGATTGGCAGGAAGACCATGGGTCAAGTTTCCCACTTAGTGGAGAAAGTGAAGAAAATCTTCTAGCTAGTAGAAGGAGGGATTTTGGTGAAATATGTATATTAAGATGGGCAGTGACAGAGAGTGTAGACCAACCAACATCATGCTTTGATGGGCTGTGGGGATAGAGGAATGCAAAAACAAGGTAGAAAAACAAGAACAAATGTACATACTCTGAAAGCACATGGCAGCAGAAAGCCTTGAACCCGCAGTATCAATGTAAAAAACTTGAGATTCTGGCTTTGAAGAAGTCATGTTATACATTTTTTTTCATAGAGACTAGTTCTTAGGAATGTGCATGCTAAATCTATGTCAAACCTATTTCAAACCGTAACTCCATCACTATTATGAGTAAAGCCCATTATCACTGAAGAGTATGGGGTTAAAAGCAGAGGCTTTGAAATCAACAGACCTGGGTACAAATCCAAGTTCTGTGACTTTCCACTTATGACTTTAAGGAAGCTAAAAGACCAACAATAACAAGAAAAACAACAGTAGTGTATGTCATTGCATTTTATAATATGAGAACACAAATACAAAGTGTCTGGTACTATGACTGTCTTGAGAAATGGTTACTATTAATAAGGACAATACAAACCAAGCTAGTCTCTCTCTTTGTAAAAGAAATGTTGATTATCAAATAAACTCACTGGCAATTTAGAGATTAAGGCAAATTGCCAATTGAGGGAAAAGTAGATTAAAGCCATAAGTATGGAGCAATGAAAAATATCTTGCCCCAGAAATTTCTCACCCCAAGTTCTCAAAAATATCTAATCTATATGAGGGGAATAATACAGTATTTATTTTTCTGCAACTGGCTTATTTTACTTAGCATAATGTTCTTAAGGTTCATCTATGATGTACCATATGACAGGTTTTCTTTCTTTTTCCAAGGGTGATTAATATTTCATTGTATGCATATACCACATTCTCTGTGTCCATTCATCCACTAATGGACATTTACGTTGTTTCCATCTCTCAGCTATTGTAAAAACTGTAATATCTAAAGTAGGCAAACTCTTAGACACAGAAAATATAATGGTAGTTTCCAAGGCTGGAAGAGAGGGAAAAATGAGAAGTTGTTCAATGGATACAGAGTTTTAGTCATACAAGATTAAGACATTCTACTTAGATCCTGTACAATGCACATATAATTAACAATTCTATACTGTACACTTAAAAATTTAAGACGGTAGATTTCAAGTTATGTATTTTTATCACAATAAAATTTTAAAACATCTACTGTATATCAATCACAGAATCATTGATGTTAATGTGTTCCTTTTTAAAAATGTACGTATGTCCTTATTAAGGTTGGAAATTCAAAGTCCAGCATAAATTACATTGATCAGATAATCAGTGAATATATGTATAAATGAATACTCAAAGAAATGGAGATTTGATTGGGAAAATAGGCAGAATGACTGACTAGGGAGCCTGGTAACACTTGGCAAGAAGGAGGACCCAGACAAGGTCAGAAAGGGGGATTCCAGCCTTCCAAGTGCAACGAAATAATATGTATCTGGGGAGCATAGGAGAAGAATACATCAAGGAAGGGGAAAAATGCTAAGCCAAACTTCTATTTCTTTGAGATCGGCCCGGTATCTGAAGGATCTGGTCTTCTGCATTTCACTGACAATTACTTTCTTAACCTGTTTAGTGTACAGACTGTAGGCTGCCAATGCCTTTTATATTCTTCCCTCATAAGGCCAATCTGAGTCATCATGAAGACTCTCAAATGATCCTTTATGAAAGAGATATTTATTTCTAGTGTGTAACACCAGAAGATTCATAAAATTATAGCAATGCTACAATAAAATAGTTTATAAACTAAGCCTTTACAACTTGGAATAAACAAAATCTTTACTCTCTCTTGTAGTTCACAGTTCCTTTAAAATATTGTTTTACATCTCTCTCAATAAAAACCTAAGAAAAAGGGCATTGCTATTTTTGTTGCAAATGGTCTACAAAACTTCTAAATAGCTTAGGAGATCAATTCTACCCAACGCTATCAACTTCCTGGAAGTCCCCATATTTCTTTTTTTTTTTTCCAAGATGGAGTCTGGCTCTGTAGCCCAGGCTGGAGTGCAGTGGCGCGATCTCGGCTCACTGCAAGCTCCGCCTCCCGGGTTCACACCATTCTCCTGCCTCAGCCTCCCCAGCAGCTGGGACTACAGGCACCTGCCACCACGTCTGGCTAATTTTTTGTATTTTTAGTAGAGATAGGGTTTCGCCGTGTTAGCCAGGATGGTCTCGATCTCCTGACCTCATGATCCATCTGCCTCGGCCTCCCAAAGTGCTGGGATTACAGGCATGAGCCACTGCACCCGGCCCCCATATTTCTTAAAAGCCTACAATTCAATAATCTATCTCCCAAAAAAGAGGAATAAGTACAATTATCCTACACTCACAAGACTTAAAGAGGGTAGGGGAAACAGGACTAGAAGAGAACAGACAGGAAAGACAGGTCATAGCTATTTTTCTCATTAGGATCACAGCCAGACTTTTAGCCCAATGCCTGTTTTTATAGGCTCCAAAAACCAGGGGTACATCCTCTGTTTTAGAAGAGAAAGGAATAATACCCCTTTAAAGTATTTGGATATCAAAATAGCTAAAGATTGTTAAACAAAACATATAAACAATTTATGCAAATAAAAGTCTTCAGAGGACACATTTTCCTTCTGTCTTCTATTCTAAGAGAGGGATTACCATTTTTAAAATTAAGGTGATACTCTCAAGCAAGAACTAACTATGATGACATTTAGGGTGTCTTTCACTTTTAAAGTCTATCCACTTCCATAGTTATAAATCCCAAAATTATCTAAAAGTTTATATATGACAAAGACGATGAATATAATACACCTTCCCCCAAATCCGATAAAGTCTATCAAAATCCAAGGAAATGGTCAGGGGGAATCTAAACCACATATCCTTAAGACAAAGAGTTCTAATAATCTATAAGCAAAAGAGCAATTATTGAATGGAATAAAAGGCAATTTAGGACTGGGCGTGGTGGCTCATACCTGTAATGCCAACATTTTGGAAGGCCCAAGTGGGCAGACTGCTTGATCTCAGGAGTTTGAGATGAGCCTGGGCAACATGGCAAAATCCTGTCTCTACAAAAAATACAAAAATGAGCCGGGAATGGAGGTGTGTTCCCGTAGTTCCAGCTAAACGGGAGGCTGAGGTGGGAGGATCACTTGAGCCCAGGAGGTGGAGGTTGTAGTGAGCCAAGATTATGCCACTGCACTCCAGCCTGAGTGACAGAGCCAGATCCCATCTCAAATCATAAAAAAAGGCAACTTAAATAAAAGATTTGTAAAAAAAATCAATTCACAAAAGAAATGGAAACCATAAAATACCAATGTAAACGTTTAGCCATATTATCGATCAAATAAATGTCAACTAATGTATTAGTGAGTGGTGTATTAGAGTGGTGTTTCTGTTCTTTTGGTATGTTAAGCATTTAATGCTGGGAAGGGTTTTGGCAAAGGGGTCCTTCCACGTACTGCTGACAGAAGCATCAACTGGCACCTGCTTTTCCGAGTGTAGTTTGACAATCTGAATCAACAGTCTTAGAAATATGCCTAACTTTATGGCAGAACTTTTCCTTCTAAAAATTTTTTCTAAAAAATAATTAGATAGTAGGAGTTAAGAAGTTGGAATTCAGACATAGATCTGAGTCTCATGTCAACCATTTACTAGCCCTGTGCACACGATCGGGTTGTTCAACACTTTCTCATTTAACCTATTCTAAGTCTAGATTCCTCAGTCATATCCCTGAATGAGGATAAAGAAGTGTAGCTACCTAATAATATCATTATATTTAGTTGAAAAACTATATACAAGATAATTAAAATACTATCTGGAACCCTATAAACACTTAGGAAGTCTTGGCTATCATTAAGAAGTTGTTGTTACAGGGAAACCAATATAAGAATATTCATGAATGTATTGTGAATAACAGAAAAAAAACCTGTCAAAACATAATTTATTGAAATACTAGTTTGACAGTGACTGCTAATTGCTCCCCAATAACCATTTCCCCCTTTTCCTACAGTCACAAATTGTTTTTTTTGTTGTTTGTTTTTTGTTTTTTCTTTTTTTGAGACGGAGTCTCGCTCTGTCACCCAGGCTGGAGTGCAGTGGCGCAATCTCGGCTCACTGCAAGCTCTGCCTCCCAGGTTTATGCCATTCTCCTGCCTCAGCCTCCCAAGTAGCTGGGACTACAGGCGCCCGCCACCACGCTTGGCTAGTTTTTTGTATTTTTAGTAGAGACGGGGTTTCACCGTGTTAGCCAGGATGGTCTCGATCTCCTGACCTCGTGATCCGCCCGTCT
>NW_012105364.1:13563856-13565041 GCF_000951045.1 Mandrillus leucophaeus
ATTTTATTTTTATATATTTTATGTTATTTCTGAATATTTGCAATGATTGTGTATAATTTTCTAATCATGAAGATATTTTTCAAAAAAACAAAGATACCCACTACCATGCAGAAAAAGACATATATGGTTGAAAAGCTAGCATATTTCTAAGTTCTGATATGTTATCTTTATTTTCAGGTAAATCCCAATTGCCTTATTATGGAGAATTGATCATTTTCTTAAGAGTCACTGCAAGACATTTATATAAACACTAAATATATATGTGTATATATATGATGCTTGAAGAACTCTAAGATATATCAGGCAGAATGACTGCCCTTTAAACGGTGAAAGTGAAAAGTCAAATTGAATACTTGTGAGTAATCTTGTCAAATAGTAAAGATTCAAATATATAATTTTTAATATATTTAATTATTTTGATGATGGAGAGAAAATTAAAACACTCTTATGGTCTAATACGTCAACTAATCAGAATTCTGTCTCTTCCTTTTACCAAGCAGGTACTAAGTTTTGAAGATTTCCTATCCCATCACCCCACCTCCTCCTGCAGCCATTAAATATACCAGTTCTGGCATAAAAGAAGTGGCCTTGAGGTGGAACTTTCCATTCTTTTCTCAGTAACACTAAATGCCATAACATAGAAAAGCAGAGACCATATGTTTTGTAAGAAAAAAGGTTGTAACCAAATAATTTTATCTGCATCCAGGTTGTCTTGCACATGTGAAGAAGAAAAAGACATAACATATATGTCTTACACAGAAAACAAGTTATCTCACAACACTTTAAACAATTACTTCAAGGAACAGCCCAACCCCAAATGCTAAAATTATGGTATAAAGCAACAAACTATAAGCTCTAAGACATAAAAAATAATACAAATAATTTTTGTTAGGCTAGCTGCTGTATGAATATCCAAAGAAAATGTAAAAATCAAAAACACTTAAGCACATTCTGTATTTAAAATAACAAATTTGGCCGGGTGCAGTGGCTCATGCCTGTAATCCCAGCACTCTGGGAGGCCGAGGTGGGTAGATCGCCTGAGGTCAGGAGTTCGAGACCAGCCTGACCAATACGGTGAAACCCCGTCTCTACTAAAAAATACAAAATTAGACGGGTGTAGTGGTGCATGCCTGCAATCCCAGCTACTCGGGAGGCTGAAGCACGAGAATCGCTTGAACCCGGGAG
>NW_012105364.1:13565091-13566275 GCF_000951045.1 Mandrillus leucophaeus
TTCACCGTGTTAGCCAGGATGGTCTCGATCTCCTGACCTCGTGATCCGCCCGTCTCGGCCTCCCAAAGTGCTGGGACTACAGGCTTGAGCCACCGTGCCCGGCCAGTCACAAATTGTTTAGCTGAGCACCTGGCCATCCAGAATAAATGCTAAATTTTCCAGTCTTCTTTATGGACTTGTGGCTAAGTTCTGGCAAAGTGAAGAGTGCAATTTCTGCATTGTATCTGTAAAGGGAATACACAGGCTTTGCCATTTCCCCATTTCTCCATTTCACTTGACAGAATACTGACAGGATTGTGAACTAACCAGGAAATATGGAAAATAGTAGTACTTCAAAGACAGTGGAACAAGATAAAAGAACCTTGGATGTCAACACCACGGTGCAAACCATCTTGACTACATTGTAAAAGAGAGGCCTACCAGTCTGGACTGACAAGGAAAAGAAGAGAAACAAACCTATTCTTGTTTGAACCACACAGTCATTTGGGGGTTTTTGGGCATGCAATCAAACTATATTCTAACTGATACAGCAACTAAAAATGATGTTCAATGACATGACAACGTTTCAGTATATTTTAGATTCAAAAGGCAGATCACGAAGCCATTTGTATAGGGCAATCACTGTTAAAAATGTGCACCTTTCTCTTCCTCTCTCTCCCCCTCCGTCCTTATTTCCTCTCTGTGTGTACGTATGTTCATGTAGAAAAATGCGAGGAAAGAAGTTAAATAAAATGTTAAAAATTTATATCTCTGGGCCGGGCATGGTGGCTCACGCCTGTAATCCCAGCACTTTGGGAGGCCGAGGCAGATGGGTCACGAGGTCAGGAGATTGAGACCATCCTGGCTAACACAGTGAAACCCCGTCTCTACTAAAAAAAAAAAAAAAAAAAAAAAAAAATTAGCCGGGTGTGGTGGCGGGCGCCTATAGTCCCAGGTGCTGGGGAGGCTAAGGCAGGAGAATTGCGTGAACCTGGGAGGCGGAGCTTGCAGTGAGTCGAGAACGCGCCACTGCACTCCAGCCTGGGTGACAGAGCAAGATTCCGTCTCAAAAAAAATAAAAATTTGTATCTATGATGGAATTGTGTGTAAATTTTATTTTTATATATTTTATGTTATTTCTGAATATTTGCAATGATTGTGTATAATTTTCTAATCATGAAGATATTTTTCAAAAAAACAAAGAT
>NW_012105364.1:13567535-13576712 GCF_000951045.1 Mandrillus leucophaeus
GGCTGGTGGTAGGTGGTAATGCATTTCTTCTCTGCTGTAGTGCACGACTCAAAAAACAGTTTCATTTTTGACAATGACAGAAAAAAAAATCTTAAGGCATTTTACTAGTTAATGTCTAGAATAATTAAAAATGTGACCTAGAAATGATAAATGCAAAGACTAGACAATGCAAAAAGCAAAAACCGGAGAGTATGTAACACAATTAGTATGGATAGATATGAAAAATCAAACAAGATGAAGGAAGAATGCTGAAAAAGTATACTAAGATTTCAGACAAGGTCAAAAAATGTGATTATGCGATTATATGATGTTTTCAAGGTTCATTTAACATTAATAAAAAGTTACATAAAATGTCAAAAATAAAATTACAGTGCAAGTTATATATGGCAATACAAACTAAAAAAAGAAGCAGTGATACCAGCCAAAATAGGATTCAAGCAAAATCAAACTCAAAAAAAAAAAAAAAGAGGTTGTTTTATTCAACAAATATTTACTAAGCACCTATCATATACCAGGCATTATGCTAGGGGCTGGGGCTACATGGTGGACGAACACAAAAACCTTCACAGGGCTTACATTCCAATGGGAAGAGGTAGAGAATAAAATAATTTAGGAAAATGCATGAGTGATAAGAACTAAGGAGAAAAATAAAGAAGGGAAGACAGAGGACATCTGAGAAGAGAGGTAGTTACAATATCACTGTAGTGTGTCCAGGAAAGTCCTCAATGAAAAAGTATCATTGAACAAAAACCAAAGGAGGTGAGGAAGTGGATCATAAATAACTATAAAAGAAAGGCATTCCAATTTGAGAGAATAGCAACAGCAAAGGCCTTGAAAAGTATGTGCCTTGCTGATCTAGAAAGGCTAGGAGGACAGTGAGGCCAAAAGAGGGGCGTGAGGGGAGAGTGGTGTGGGAGGTCACTGAAGAAGTAACAGGAGAGCTAAGCATGGCGGCATGATGGCTCAAGTTTGTAATCCCAGAACTTTGGGAGGCTGAGGCAGGAGGCTCACTTGAGTCCAGGAAATCGAAACTAGCCCGGGCAACATAGATAAATTCCGTCTCTACGATAAATTAAAAAAAAAAAAAAAAAAAGCCAGGCGTGGTAGCACATGCCTGTAGTCTCAGTTACTCGGAAGGCTGAGGTAGGAGGATTGCTCCACCTTAGAAGGTCAGGGCTACAGTGAGCTCTGATCATATCACTGCACTCCAGCTTCGTTGACAGAGGGAGACCTGTCTCTAAATAATAATAAAATAATTTGTTTAAAAAATAAAAAGAGAAATAATAGGAGGCCAGAGCATTTGGGGCTTGATGGACACTTCATGAGTAGAGATTTTGGATTTTATTCTGAGTTAAACAAGAAATTGGAGAGTGACATGATCTGACTTACATTTGAACAAAATCACCCTGGCTGATTTGTGTCGCCAAGTAGGGAGACCAGCTAAGGAAGCCAATGAAATAACCCAAGAAGGCATGATGCAGATTTGGATAGGTGGTAGCAGTGAATGGAGATCATGAGAAAAGGTAACCCAGGAGCAATACTGACATTTGCAATGGAAGATTATGTGTAGGCTGTAAGAGAGATGGAAGAATTACAAGTGGCTCCAAGGTTTTTGTCCTAAACAACTGATTGCAGTTGTTATTTATTGGGATAAAGAAGGCAGAGGAAGTAGGAGTTGGGATGGGATGAAGATCAGGAGATCAAGTTTGAACATGTCAAGTTTGAGAAGTGTGTTACATATCTAAATGGATAGTTGAATATATGACCCTGGAGTTCAGATACAACTTCTGGTCTAGAAAGACAAATTTGGGAGTTATCAATGTAGAGAATACAGGGATGAGATAGACATGCAAATATTGCAGACATAAAACAGAAGTAGCCCAAGGAAGAACTCTAAGGACTATAATGTTTAGAAGTTGGGGGGATGAGAAGGAACTAGAAAAAGAGATTGAGGAAGCCAGTGGAGTACAATATATGTGGCTAGTGAGATGGCAGGAAAGACAAGTATGGCATCCTGGAAGTCAGGTGAACAAAGCATCTCCGGAATGACACAATGATAACAATCAAAAGCTCTTGGTAGGTCCATAAAGTGAGGACCAAGAACATTGACTATTGGACTATTGGATATACCAATGTCAGAGACACTGGTGAGACTGATAAGGGTTTTTGTTTGTTTGTTTGTTTTTGGCAGAACCCAAAAAAAGCAGAACCCTGTTTAAAGTGAGTTCAGGAGCAAAGGACAGGAGAGAAAATAGATAGTGACTACAGAAAACTCTTCCCAAAAGTTTAGCAGGTAATGGAAGGGGAGAAAGGCGGCAGAAGTCAAGAGAGGAGTTTTTGGTTTTTTTTTTTATTTTTCTCTAATGGTAGGAATAACAGCATGTTAAGAAACACCCATTATTTTAACCACATTTGCTGATTATCATATGCTAAGCTAGTAACTGGAAATAAAACACCAATGCTTCAATTATGAATGGATATAACGCACAAAAATTGAATTTTATAACTGAAGATGTGACAGTCAGCTGTAAACATTCACACAAAACCTTGCTTCAGGATGGCAGGAAGTCCTTCTAAAGTAATTAACGGTACCTTTGTCTACATTCTCTTGTATTTTACAGCCCTTTCTGCTTTTGCACAGAAGATAATTCCTTATCAAAAACTTCAGAAGCCAAAGTAAATTTATCCTAATACATAGACTAAATACAGTTTTATGACTAATACTGCTTCCAAAGGACCATAACTACAATGGCTACATTTTGTGCAAGACTTCTCACACTGAAATGTTTGACTCAGGCCTCATTTTAAAAACTTTTTGTAAAAAATAAAGACTTTTGAAAGTGGGATGAAAGTATTCATTCTTAAAAATTAATTTTAAACCTATCTAATTCCTTTCTGTGCTCATAATTTTAAAACTTCAATAATTTAATTTATTCCCTATATAATTGTGTTTTAAAACCTGATTTATCCAAATTAAGTTCCACAGGGGCCTTAATCATTGCTTATAGCTATTTGCCAATTCTTCATTAGATCAAATACTGTCACTTTTAGCTATTATGTAATACAATAATAGCTTTTAAACTTTTCATAACGTAGCTAATATTCTATCAAACATCACTATTTCAATAAGTAGTCTGTTTTTTAGTGTCTCTTAATTAACACCTGAGCACTGTAATTACTTCCCTCAGATGTGCTGTTTTCTCTTAATTACGTATTTCTTAAATTATAACGATTACAATTTGTCCTGGCATACTGAAATAAACATTTCAAAATAATTTCTTAAATCGCCTATTATTCAATAGTAGTCAAATTCACCCTAAGTTAAAAGTAATGGCTATTCTTTCAATGTAAGCGATTACATATTTTGGCGGATCCATTATCCTAACTCTAATTCTGATAGAGATGAGTGTTTTCTGAATTGGATTTTCCTATTGTTTTTCACAGAACTGGGCAGTTACAGAAGTTTGTGTAAATCATTTCCATTTGTCTATTAGTCTCATAACTATTTCAGTCATCTTTTATTGAACACAACACTACCTTTGATAGTATTCCCCTAAACATTTGCCCCATCTTGATAGACTTTTTTTTTTTTTTAGCAATCTGTTTTTTTCACAGCCCCTTACTGTTTTACATGTCTTACTGGGAACTCTTCACCTATACTCTAAACAATATCAGCAGCCCAAAGAAGAGAAACTGATTCTTGACACAAAATATATGGTGGTCTCAGAATGTCATTCAAAACCCACCAAGCAGGGCAAGGCATAACTGTAATATTCCTACATTTTTTAAGACTTTGAGGCATCAAAAAATACTGTCTCTTGTTTCTAAGGAAAATACCTTTTCCTCTACCAATCTTTTATGCTGCTCAAAAATTTTAAAGCATTCGATCCATGATAAAATGCTGACAATACAGCTATTGACAGCAACAGGTAACCAGTGGCTGTAAAATATACAGTGCTTTCTCCAAGCTTGAATCAAATAGGATCTCACATATCTCAGATCTTGTTCTTAGTAGAAAGGGATAAAAGGAACTGAGAGAAATGCTCTTGGCTGGCACTAGCTGGGGTGTTGGAGGGATGAAGAGGTGTTAGCGAGAGGGATCCGGTATCTTTTTGTTTCTTTAAAACCCCGGCTTGACAGGAAACATAGGGAAAACTTACCCACAGAAATGGTGCATCCGCTGTGCAGGCCAAAAAGTAGATTCTCCCACCACTACTTAGAATAAAGAAACTTATAGTTCTCTTTCTCTCGTGTTTCTGGCCACAGTCATCTTTCTTCCCTTCTTCTGCATTCACTATTGTACTCTATTCCAATCACTTAATTTTCTTTCTCAAAACTCTGAATGCCATGAGTAAAAGCCCTTAGGAAGTTGTCCATGATTGTGTGCCAATTCAGTTCAAAATCTATATAGACTCTTGGACCTGTTAAAATGAGAATGTGATTTGATTGACCTACTTTCTGTTTACCTTTTTTTTAAAAAAAAAAAAAAATAAGAGGGATTGAGTGAATTTGAGGGTGAACTGAATTCTAATTCCAAATGCTGCAAATGTGACCTTGAATTGCTTACTCTGCCAAATGGGGGTACAGAATTAGTTGAGGTGGTAGCAGCATTTACAATTTGACTGGGCAGAAATTATTGTATTTTCTATTTTTCAAGTCATTGCAGTTGGAGTAATTTCACCCACTCACTTATGCCACAAATATTTACTGAGCACCTACTATATGAGCAATAAGTCTTTAGAGCCCAGTGGCTATATCCCATGAGGAGACCAGACTCCTTGAAGATACAGTCATAGAAACAACGGACACGCGATGTGAGTGCTGTGCCATCATGGATGAGATGATGTTTCCCTTCTTGTGGAAGGGGACAATGATGTGTTAGAGAAAGTTCCACAGACAAAGTAAAAGACAACAGGAATGCATGGGGCCAAAATCCACCACAAGAAGAGGAAAGACTGAGCCAAAGGGAAGGAGCACACATGTGGAGATTCAACGAAAGCTGGACAGGTAGCCTGAGTTCAGGTTTTGAAGCACTTTGCATGCCCTGGTAAGAGTATCACATGACATCAAAACTCAAAAGAACCTATAGGTCCTTTCCCCTGATGAGTAGAAAAAACACAAAATTTTGTTCATTATTTTCTCAAAGTTTTCCATGGATGGGGACCCTGGCATACCTGTATTGTGTTGTTATTAAAGTCAATTGTAGAATTGCTTTCTGAGAATTACAGAAACACATTATGTAAAAGGGAAGTCCTAAGAATCCAGTTCCTTAAATCATTTCAATAGTCATTGCTATAAACTTGCAAAAAGTCTCTTAACATTGGACTTAAGCAATAATTTATGTCAAGTAAGTAATAACTATAAAGCGTTTATTGAACAGTATACATCTAGGCAAGAAAGTAGGCTGGTGAAGATTTCCTACTTTGATAGTAGATGGGTTTGTCACTATTTTTATGGCTCTACATGTGTGTGCACGCATGCGCGTGAGTGTTACATTTAATAGAGTGGAATGTTTCAGCTGTATTTTTGATGAACTAACATATGTGTTTGGGACTTTTAAGTGAATGAACAAGAACATATACAATTTGCAAAAAACTTTTCATTCTTTATTACCGAATACCAGATAAAGACCCAGTGAGGATTAATCAGTAGGAACTTAAACTTCAGTCTACAAATCCTAAGTAGGATTATATGTGCACATATTAGTATTTTCTCACTGAAACTGCATAGTCTGGCATATTGGATTGTAACAGACTGCAATAATCAAGCATAATTACTTCCACACAAAAAAGTCTATATCAATCTTTTCTTGATGACCTATTTTCAGTGCGTTTTCCTCAGTAGCTCAATCACCCAAACGCATCTCCAGCAAACTGTGTACTACAATCTCAAAGCCTCACATTTTAAAACCCAGCACTCCCCATGTATTTAAGAGTGAGAACTCACTGCATAAAGATACACTTTCTCTGCCAGTAGAAGACCCAACCTGTGTTACCATAAAAGGGTTCATATGCCATTATCATTAGTAGAGAGACTATTGGGCTGAATAGTTGATCTTTGCTTGCCTGAATGCCATCAAGTCCAATACAACTTAGTCTCTTGTCATATTTGTAAAGATTGTAAGTGTTTTTCCCCCTCCAAATTGACAGATGCTATAGAATTCTAATTTTAAAATGTGAAGTAAAAGAGGATGTCTTGAAAAGCTCCTTCCAAATAGGGAAGTGAAATACTTTCTTATGGGCATTTTGCCATTTGGGGGGTGGGGAGGGGTTGGTATAACATTTTGAATAATTTATTGAGAAACATGGAAGCATCTTGTGTTTTCTTGATTTCTTATGCCAAGAATACTGAATAGTTAAAAAGTAATGAGAAGTTAGGAGAAAATAAGTTGGACTCACAGATAAGACAGAAGCATCATTGGTTACTTTTTTGTGGGATGGATGGTGCCCAGATGTGCTGTAATTGAATGGATTTAATGGCAACATACACTAGCCACTCTTGGCTAATTAAATGTGATTTCACTCTTTGTGCTTCTTTCACAGGGATCCATTTTGCAGACAGCATTGCATTTTCATTCAAAATTCTCCAGAGTGACCAAGAATCATATGTATCCTAAATCATTCTTGGAGATTTTGGCACCAAGAGTCTACCTTTGTTGCAAAATAGCAGCTGCCACCATCAACAATTAAGGCTCAAGTTGGGATAGACTTAACTGTGGAAATTATGTGACATTTTTCTAGTGGTAGGTGTCGAACAGAACATACAAGACGAGTGTTTTAACATGCACATTTTGCTTATATCTTTTCCTACTTACCCAATTATTTCGAACGCAATAAAGTGGAATGCTGAGGAACCCTAAATGCATTTTAGAGTAGAGACAAAAACCAACAAACATTCATATTCAAGCTTCTCCTTAAGTAAATAATCTAAAATGAGTAATACAGAGTTATTTTTACGTTTCTTGAATGCAGCAAAAATGAAGGGGAGGGGCACAAAGGAGGCTCGTAATACTGAATGCAACTGCAAATGGTCCATCCATGTTCAAAAGGAAGAAGTGCTGCTCATATGCTCAGAGACTTTTTAAAAAATGAATTCATGTCTTTATTTTGTCTTTCCTTTTTCTGACTTTCACTGACTTAAAATTTCATCCAAATAGTCTAGCGTTTACGTTATTATTCTCTTTTCTAGTATGCTCCCACCAGGGTACGATTCATATCTGTAACCAGATTAACTCTGCAAAGACAAAAACAATTCATTTAGAAAGACCAAGGACAGTGTGGAGCACACAGAAAACATTCAACAAACATGTGCTGAACTGAGTTTCACTGCTCTAACTGGACCCAAATCCTTTGGAGAGGGCCGACAGTGTATTCAGGTCACAGGAAGAAGCAGCATTCTTTCTGTCCTTTCTTTATGTTGGAGGCAGGAAAATGTCAGGCTCAAAATATCCCGGATATATGCTACAATTAAACATAATAATGTTTCCAAAGAATATAATCTTTTAACATTCAAAATAAAGCAGTATCAGTTTTTAGCAGCAGGAAAAAAATGCATATACATGAAATATACACATGCATTTGTGTACATACATACATTTATGTATATGCATTTTTATATGTCCTTATTTAGGTGTGCATATAGATGCATATATGCACATATACATCTATATTTCCATATAACATACTTATATAAATGTATTTATATATATAAACTATTACATGTCATTTCCCCACCTGAAAGCCACCAAAGGAAACTTTACAGTAAGCAAACATTTCTATTGAAAATCGATTCAGTCATACTTTTAAAATAGACAAAATTTGGCATTCAACTTGTACACACATGTCTATGTTTTTTCATTACATAAGGAAAAAATATGCTTATATTTCAGTCTTGAAAACTGCCGCCTTCTCTCTTTCCTAAACTTAATGACTGATTAATTTACCAATTCATGTGTCTTAACGTATCTTAAGAGACATAGAGTAAACAATTCTATTGTATTTTTCATGAATTGAAGAAAAAACTGGCCAGGCGCAGTGGCTCATGCCTGTAATCCAGCACTTTGGGAGGCCAAGGAGGGCGGATCACCTGAGGTTGGGAGTTAGAGGCCATCCTGATCAATATGGAGAAACTCCATCTCTATTAAAAATACAAAATTAGCTGGGCATGGTGGTGCATACCTGTAATCCCAAATACTTGGGAGGCTGAGGCAGGAGAATCACTCGAACCCAGGAGGCGGAGGTTGCAGTGAGCCGAGATTGCGCCATTGCACTCCAGCCTGGGCAACAAGAGTGAAACTCCGTCTCAAAAACAACAACAAAAAATTGCTAAAGTCAATTTTTAAACAAATTCTGAGAAGTCTATTCTATGCATTATTTTCCATTATACTATTTTTATATAAAATACAAGCTGTAAGCAATTTACAAAGATGCTAGTTTATGGACATAAATATGACGGCCTTCAAGTAATCTGAACTTGTGGTTAAGAAAGCCTGTGTACTGGCAGAGTGCTGGCTGAAATGTCACAATAGTACATGTGTTCACTGTAAAAAGGACAAATACAAGGGTTTGAAAGGTGAATGAAGTAAGTAGTTTTGATATTGGCACTTGATAAGATTAACCTAAAATTATAAATATGCTCAAATCCATCCTTTAAAAAATGTTTGTTTTAGTTAAGTTGTGACTTTAATCTCTAAAAAAAAAATAATCATTTTAAGCAGCACTATTTCCTCTTATTGCTACTCAAGGCACTGAGTTAATCCGTTCAGAGAAAATGTCTAGAGTCAATTCCTGTCTTGTCTTAACAAATTTAGAGTTTCACCATTCAATAGACAAGCAGTTTTCAGGCAACCATCCTCTATTTCCCTCTCTTCTTTCTTCCCTCCAAGTCATCAACTTCTGTAGAATTATATGTATTTGCTGCCTTCTTGTTTCCTTCCTGGATATGTGTCTGATTCTATGTGTTCCATGCTACATCTTCACCTTCCCAGAGAAGACACTCCCTTAAGGATCACCAGTGACTCACTCCAGAGAGTGGCACAATGTCCTACCAATTATACCAATTACATTCATATCAAGTGAGATAATGTATCTGAAAGTGCTTGTTAAACATTAAAGAATTCTATAAAGAGAATGTTATTATCATACCGCAAATGACCCATAAATTTCCACTGTGACTGCC
>NW_012105364.1:13577022-13585810 GCF_000951045.1 Mandrillus leucophaeus
ATTCCATTCATTTCACTGCTCAAAACCCTTTAATTTCCCATTGTATAATGAATAGATTTCAAACTCAGAACTCTTCAATTGGCCATTGTAAATCCTACCTACCATTTGAGATCTTTTACTGTTATACTCCTCTCCCTACTGCTCCCTCCCTCCAATTACTACATTCTCACTTTCAGTCCATGTTTCTCTGCATGCCAACCTTAATGCCTCTGATGCCCTCTGCTCCCATGGTGACCCCTGAAGCTCTATGCATTTATCCTGAATGGTCTATATCCAACCCAGTCTCCTACTAGAAACTTTCCAAGAGGTGAATTTAAGACTAAATATATCTCCACACAACTCACACTCTCATATGCCAGAAACTCCATCATGTATGAGACTTACTTATGTATACATCTTTCTATCTTGTAAAAGTTCAGCTGGCCATGAGAAGAATAGTCTCTCTGGAGGAATACTTATCCCAAGGAAGATGCTCAATAATGATTTATTAAATTAATTGTACTTGTGTCATCATTAATAAGTATATTAAAGCGGTTATTTGAAACACCTAGAAAAGCTCATCGTTAATTTTTAAATGGAGTTATTGGTGCTTTTTAAATAGAATAAAAAGAAATAGCCTAGACCTGATTAATAATTTCACAAAAGACACAAATTGCTAAAATGAAAAAGCAATAGCTAAATGTTAATATCTATTTCATAACAGTAAACAAAAAGCCAAGTTCTAACAAATTATGTATGGAGAAAGAAAATAAATAATGGAGAATGAGAATATGTATCATTGATGAAATGAATGATATTATGTGCCTGTGTCTGGATAAAGGTCACTTGGAGTCCCCATCTCAGAAGTTGGTTCATTTATCCTCCTACCTGCTGATAGACTTGAATCTTTGGACCCACTCCAAGACTGCCTGGCCTCTTGAAGTTTCCCTGGCTTTCAAAGACCATGAGGTCAACCACCACAGAGCATACTCCTCCTTCTAGGGTTACTCTGAAATTGAAACTGCCTTAAGAAGAGAGAGAGACGGGAAAATTTCCAGGACCTTTGTCTTGTGGCACTAGCTTTGTTTTAGGACAGCATAAAACCTGCCAGTATCTCCACCTTAAGAAAAATGAACTAAAATTAGTAGTGTCATGAAGTTGGCCTAGATTTGTGGTTTTAGTCCCAGGCTGTGCTCTATAATCACCTGGAGAGTTTTAAGAAAATGTCCGTGTCTGGGCTCAGCACCCATACATTTTGAAGTACTTGATTTGATGCCTAGGCATCAGTATGATTTAAAAGTCTCCCAGGTGCGTAGTCAGCTTGGGCTGCTATAACAAAATACCATTTACTGGGTGGTTAACATAACAGACATTTATTTCTCACAGATCTGGAGGCTGGGAAGTTTAAGACTAAAAGGCCAGCAGATTTGACTTGTGGCGAGGGCTCTCTTTCTGGATTGCAGATGGCTGCCTTCTTGCTGTGTCTTTACATGGTGGATAGAGAGAGGACTCTGGTCTCTTTCTCTTCTTATGCAGGCACTAAACCCACCCATGACAGCTTCACCCTCATGACCTAATTACCCTGCAAAGGTCCTATCCCCAAATATGATCACATTGGTAGGTTAGGGCTTCAACATGAATTTTGGAGGGGACACAAACATTCAGTCCATAACACTAAGTAAGTTCAAAAAATGCAGCCAGGATTGAGAATTATCAACCTAGATAAATGGTTGTCAGCGTTTTTGTGCACTAAAACACGCATGACAATAATATCCCACATGCTCCTCAAGGATATCCTTATGCTCCTTTGGGTAGATCATGATTTTACACAACTCTGTGTGGCAGCTGAGACACCACCACCTTGACATATCCTATTCAAGAAAATGTGTCAGAATGCAAGTGGGTAAAAATTTAATAATAGAAATAATTTTTAATCTGATAACAAAATGAATAAAAACCATTAGAAAATCTAGAAACTTCCTTATATCTGGCCAGCATGTTTTAAGCATGTAATCAAGACTCTGGTTATTACCATGATCTCTGCTTAAAGGGGTCATTTTAAAAATCAATATTTTATTTTATTCCTACCCAAGGTACTGAGTTAATCAGTTCAGAGAAAAGAGCTCATAGTGAGACCCATCCTTAGGTAAATACATTAGAGCTTTAGGATTCAAGAAATAAGGAGTTCAGACAGTGACAGTGAAAAAGTAGAAAATTTATCCAGTAAGTGCTAAAGAGGAAGACAGAAAAAGAGGGTACAATGTTTCTCCAACAGCAGGAAGATATCTGTATTCTCATCATAATTATGAATATTCTAACAGAAAATCCTTCTTTCTTACTAATGAATAAATTATTTCCAAGTACCCAAGTACTATATTTCCAAGGAAACTTGTAAAAAAAACTATCCCCCGTTAGTGTACACATAAATTGACTTGTATTTATTGAATAAGACCAAAAAGTTCACATTAACGAGTACCCAGAATAACTGAGTTTACTTTAATATCTGTGGGCAAATATCAGAAGGGGGGAAAAAAAGACAACCAGCCCATTTTACCACACTGGAATATTTAGGCAGAAACATCTGTCAACTCATGCTTTAAAAATGATGTTAACTACAAAGACCCCCAAATGATATTAACAAGGTAAAAATATTTTTAACTAATGGTTTCAAATAGCATTAATCTCTTCCCTATCAAACTTTTCATCAAGTGCTGAGCAAACTTAAGTTTATTTAATTATCTTAAACTCATGCCAAAAGAAAGTGAAGCTGAAGAGGAAATAGCAACAAAAAAAGAAAAAGAAAAGGAGGGATAAATGAATGAAGGATAAAAGCAGGAAGGGAGGGAAGAAAAGAGGAAAGAGGAAGGGAGGAAAAATAGAAGGAAGGAAGGAAAGAAAAAAAGGAAGGGAGGAAGGGAGGTTAGAAGAAAATAAAGCAAATATCCTAACAAAAGATCATCTCCTTTTTTTCTGCTTTTGACTCCTATGAAGATTTTTAACTGATCCCATGCCCCATTCCATTTGAATTCAACTCAGTTCAAGTATTTGCTATGTGCAGAGTTAAACTTGTGCAGCACATCACCTCTAGGATTAATGATAAAACTATTGACAAACTCCAAAAGCACATACAGCCACATGATGAAACTGCACTGCCCATCATTTGCCTGGTTTTCAAAACTGTTTTGTGTCACTATATCTTATGGTCTTCTTGACTAGAGGAGACTTAAACCAATATGATAGCTTTTGGCTGACTGAAAATACAGTGTTGATGGGCTCAAGATACTTTATTTCTCATTACTGACCACCGTGCATCCCCCATTGCCCTCTCCTCCCCAACACCAGAGCAGCACAGGAGTATGCACTTAGACACATATAAAGTGGCACACTAGCTGACTTGATGTTCTGGTCACCTGGGATGTATCCAAAACTCATTGGTGCCAACTCATCTAGAATTAAAAGCTCACTCAAGACTGCTTCTGTAAGTACACATTCAGTATCAATCACAGGAGCTTTATTTTCCATGTACAGATAGTGTTTGGATCTATGTGATGCTTCTACAGGCACTAATCACATTCATGACAGCTCCAGCCTCATAGAGGATGCTTATATGCTTATGTGTATTTCTGGGAGAATCAATGAAAGTGAAGTTTGCATAACAAAAGTGACATTAAAGATGGACAGGTCAAGGTGAATACTGGCCTTACTCCCAGACTGAGATCATAATCAAAAGAGGGAAAGACCAGTGAAAATTGGCCAGTCTCAACAACAAACAACTATTTTTTTTTTCTAAGAAGCTTCATGGTACAATCTTTCTATAACCTTATACATTAAAGATTTATTGGCACCTACTGTAAGTGCTAAGTTCAAGAATGCAATGTTGTTGAAGTTTTCATTGAATTCTTCAATGAATGAATTTAACAATGAATGAACGATGAATGTAAGAATGGATTCTTTACCCCCAAATAATGTAGTCGAGTTGAGGAGACAGATAAATTGAAAAACAATACAGTGGATACCAGAACAAATTTTAGAAAATGTGCTATGGGAGCAGAGCACTCACTCCCGAACCAGCAGTTAATCTCTTCTGTTCAACCTCAGTCCATAAAGGCCACAAAATGGCCACTGAACTCTTTTCACCTATTGCTGCTCTACCAAAGGCCCCATCATGTTTCTGGATGTTTGCAGGCTAACACAATACAAACCATAAATAACTCACATGCATGAACACTTCAAACAATTTTAATGACTTTAGAAATTTTTCTATTTGAGTTGATGACTCCTCGTGAGTTCTATCAATCATTATTTTACCAGCGTTTTTTTGTTGTTGCTCCAAAACAACACTGTCCAGATGGAGATGTTCCATGTCTGCACTGTCCCATGTGGTGGCCACGAGCCACACAGACTACTGAGCACTTGAAATGTGGATAGTGTGATTAGGGAACTGAATTGTTTTATTCTAATAAATTTTAAATTACATAGCTACATCTGCCTAGTGGCTATGGTATTAAACAGGACATTTCTAAAACGTAAGTATTTTAAGATTGTGCTATATGATACTTTTTCTTTCCTTTAATTTCTATACATTATGCTATACATGTCTCTGACAAATTGCAAACACAGAGAAAAATTGGTTTCCTTTTGTAACCTGAAGTTCCTTCTAGGAATGAATCTCAATAAGACAGTAAAAGTTGAAACACAGTTAAATATATATACACACACACACACACACACACAAACACATAAACATATATACACACTTTTATGTATATGCATATATATACATTTATATATATGTATGTATACACACATATATCTCTCTCTTGTTTAAACTGGCTCTGACTTTTACCATTGGAATTCTCAATGGAGCAAGAAGCATTTTAAAATATCTGAGAGTTACCATATTCAACACATTAAGAGATATTTGGAAAAGACTTATTTTCAACTACTTGTGAATAGAAAAAGTATATTTAAAACAAGATTTAAAGAAAGTTTTCATTGTGGGATTGAATCAGATTAGCTGAGCTGTGAGCATCATGAGTTTTTAAGTCTCTCTGTATGTTGATGTATGGCTGAATTATTAGTGCCTAGCATGGTGCCTTGCAGATGTCAGGCAATTAGTGAACATCTAGAGAATGAGTAGTTAAAGTAGCATGGCTGGAATGATTCTGTATCTGGAGCACAGTGAATGCTACATGACTATATGCATGTGTGAAAACTTTCAAGATGGTAAAAATGTAAATTATGCCGTAATTTTCAAAAAAGGACAAAAAAGTACTACAAGAGTACATGGGCAAAATCACGAAAGGGATCCTCAGGAAAGCAAATGGCGCTGTAAAATGTACCATCACATCACATGTAAGCAAGCTAGTGAATGCCAAACAGCAAACTGATCCTGGGAATGAAAAGAGGAAATGCCTCAGGCTCTGGAGTGGGAAGGAATACACAGGCTGAATCAGGATGTGTGATGTTAGGCAAGTTACCTGAGTTCTCTGTGCCGGGTTCCCTCATTTGTAAAAGGTGTAAGATGAAAACACCAATATCAAAGGGTTTTGAGGAGAATGAAATGAGAAAATGTACATAAAATGCACAGTGCTGAAACTGCACCTAGTAGACACTTGAGTAGATGGTAACTGAAAATGAAACACAGGCTCGTTTTCTTAATTATGCCTTCCTTTGAGATCTTCTGGTCCTGACTGAGGGGGTTCCATTTCCATGCAACAGTCTAACGGTCAGCAAATGGGTGGTCAAGCAAAGTCTCTCATATTAGACAGCACTCAAATCTTTTCAGAGTTAAAGGTAATGAGAAAACGCAGCTCATGCTTCCAGAAAAACCTGAATTTTTGCCAGAAGCAAAATTCCCACAACATAAAATTTTAAGCAAGATCTTAATTCTCTAGTGCAGACATGAGAGTAGAAATGAATTCATCAATGAAATGATTTCTCCTGGCAAACTTCCCTGACTGGAAGCAACCACAGTATATGTAAAAAGGAGAGAGAAATGAAATAAAGAAAATTCCAACTCTGCAATCAAAAGGAATTAATTTTCTGAATAGAGACTAGTTATTATTTGGGCAAAAGGCATGAATATTTTTTGTATGTGTTTACAATTTGTTTTCAGAGGATAAATACACCAAACTGAGAGTCACAACATACCGAATTTCATGGACTCTAAAACCAGCATAAATTAAGAAGTTAATTCTTGCGGCGGCGGAGTTGGGTATAATTTGTTGTTAATATGGCTCTTAAAGCAGTAAGACATGACTAAAAAGTTCAGAATCTGATTCATTACATATTTAATAAGAATATTTAAACATTTGAACTTAGTGTACCTTGCAGCACTATAATTCACTGAATTCAAAGATCCTGAATTCTCTCATTAATTGGAAGAAATTATTCCTTAAAAGCTCTTAAAATATCTACCTCTCCTCTATGACTCATAGTTAAGCCTCCTTACAGGAAAGCCACTGTGGTTTTTCCCATAAGATATACCTGTTCAGTGGGTCAAGAAAAATTTCTTTTGATTCATATATTCTGATAAGTTTTTTGTCTAGAAAGTTATTTGAAAGAAGCAGTTGGTCTATTACGCCCAGTTCGAAACATCAGGACATTTTAGATACAAAATGATATGATCTGATCACTAAGACCTTCTTAATTGCTAATAATCAATATCTTAGTGAACTCTATAACTTGTTTCTGGATAAATGTAAGAACGGCAGCCTAATGTTCAAATGGTATTGAGCTGTCCTCCTGTACAGCAAGCCTCAGTCAGTTGACAGACCCTTACTGAGCACTTATTACATGTGTAATACCTCATTGGCTCCAAGAACACTGAAGATGAGGGGTAAACGCATCCACAAACACTGAAGTAGATGCTGAGTGAAAAATAATTGAAATGGAGCCTAACTTTTTCATTTGAAGATAATCTACCTCACTTTTTCAAAACATGCTGCTCCAAGATCAAGATATTTATGTTACTTGACGTTGCCAATGCCTCCAGGTCAGCCTGTTGGCAACTACATAAAAGGCCAACTTTGTTAAAATGGTGAGGAATACAAAAGTAATCACCTTCCAGTCTCAACAAAAGTCATTTTGAGTTCCAATGCAAGCTTACATTCAGTAGCATTACATAAGCTTGTGATAGTCTTTAAAAGTTAAATTCTTTACACTTAAATTTTACATCACCAAAGACGTAAAGAAAATATCCAAGAAACTGAAAACTATATAACCAAAAACAGGCTACAAATAATGCTTTACAGAGAAAAACCTTTGCAAATGGGGTTTATTTAGTATATTGACATAATGGAATATTACTCAGCCACAAAAAGGAATGAAGTACTGATACATGCTATAACATCGATGAAACTGAAAACATTATGCCAAGTGAACAAAGATAGACAGAAAAGGCCACAAGTTGCATGATTCTATTTATACAAAATGTCCATGACAGGCAAATTTATAGAGACAGAAAGTAGATTCGTGGTTGCTAAGAGCTGGGGTCATGGAGAATGGGGAATGGCTGCTAATGAACATGGGGTTTCTTTTTGGGGTTATGAAAACATTCTGGAATTAGATAGTGGTGATGGCTGCACAACTTCACAAATATACTAAAAACTACTGGACCATTTTAAAAAGATGACTTGTATAATGTGTGAATTTTATCTTATTTTTCCAAAAGGATCCACAACATGCTCTGGGCATGTGGTTTTGAAGACATACAAAGCAATACTCTCTGGTTTATTTCCTTGCTACTGTGATATTTACTTAAATAATTTAAGTACTAAGAGGACCTGGCTTCTTTGTTAAAATAGATCTATAACAGAAATGTGAATTCAACAGGTGTGTGTTTGATGACCACAGTACTTTTTAAAAATGTCTTCCCCTCTCCAGAACTGACTATAAGGTTTTAGAATCAACGGGGACCAGAGATTCCTCTGCATGTTTAATGTGTCAACTGTGCATCACACCACCACTGAGCACTTTCATAAAGCCTTTGAAATTTAACTTCTGTTCGTGTATGGGGGTCTATGGGCAATTACCACCATATTTGCAATGTAATTCTCATTTATTAGAACTTAAAAATGATTTCTGTCTGTAAAGGTTACTGTGCCAAGAGCAGCACCATCTATTGGATGAAAATGTACACTTAATATCTACTCTATTACGAACCATCTAAAATTTAAAAATTGGGAGCCTCTGAAAAGAATTAAATATGTGTACGTGCAAAGCGAAGCACAACACTTTGTAACTTTCAGGTTAATGCGTAAACCAATTATATTCCATCGCGATGGAAAATCATGAAGGAAAAAAAGCATTTATTTAAAAAAATGCAAAAGTCCAATCTTGCACTTCTCGAAAATCACTGGAAAACTTGAGTCTGCAACGCAGGTAAAGGAAATGCTTAAACTGACTATTTGAGAATGCAATTTCGGTTTTAAATGTAACCTGGATGGTGTGGATGAAAAATGAAATCTATGAATAAGTGTATCAACCTGCAGCTCTCCTCTGACTGTCAGCACTGGCAAAACCTAGAGATTTTGATTGAACTTTTTCTTTTTTTTTTTTAAGTAATTGCCCAGACTTGAATATGACTAAATTGAAAGTAATAAAAAGCCCTGAAAACTCAGGTTGGTGCTTGTTCCTGTTACTACCTTTCAGATGTGTGTGTGTGTGTCTGCAATTCACATCAGACACGTGTACTTTTCATTTAAGCCCCTCGTACCTGTAGCATAAAAAAGAACAGCAAAAAAGACAGTACAGTACGCAGCCCCGCACCACAGTTGTATTTGTGGTCATTTATTTATCTTCGTAT
>NW_012105364.1:13586650-13607471 GCF_000951045.1 Mandrillus leucophaeus
GGGGTCGCGCGGAGGGCGGGGGGACGCGGCTGCAGCTCTGGCCCGGGATCCCAGGGTAGCAATTCACACGCGGACAATCTTCCCCCTGTCCGCTGCCAGTGGTTTCGCTGCCCTGGAGTTAGAGGGATCCGCTGGGGTTTCCAGTGTTCGTAGAACATTGGAACTCCTTCATCACTTTGGAAGGGAAGGGAAGGGAAGGCCGCACCCCCATTGTCCCGCACAGCCAGAGGCTGACCTTTGAGTTTCACCTCTAGAAGTGTTTTTCATTTTATTGTTCTCTGCAGATGCTTAAGTGGGTCCAATCAGAATGTGGTGGGGGCGCCTGGGTACGTTGTTTCCCTCCCTTTTTTTCTTTCCATTTTCCTAATAAAGTAGTAGACCCCATTGCCTTTGGGAGAGTTGACTCCAAAAAATCTGCAGCCCTGATTGTGACCAGTCTGACCCTATCCTTTCCCTAAACCCCAACGAAACTGCCCTGCTGGGCACAGCTGTTTGGGGAACTTTCAACACGGGCGGTGGTCCTGCCAAACCGAACCACACAAGTGCCTCCTCACACATGGTCCAACGGGAAGATTTTTTTATTACTTGATTGAAGGGTACGCAAAAAATATATATAATACATACCTTCTGCTGCCTTAGAGCTGGAAATGTCACTCTCATGTGATCGTTTCTTTAGTGGTGTTCAGAACTAGACTGTGAGCGCCTTGATGGCAGGGAGTTTGCCTTTATTACTATAACCCCAGATCCTAGCACAATGGCCTTAAAAAAAAATCAATAGGTGTTCCCTGAATGTTCGTTGAATTAATTTGAAGCCTAAAGGAAACAATGAGAAGGTAATTGGTGGTAGTCTCTACACTGAAAATTCATGAGATTTTCATTTATGTGATATCCTTTAACTATTAGTACATGTTTTTCCTATATAAGACCCACTTTAGAGCCTTTTAGGAGTCCCATCTAAAGCACGGAAAGCCAAATTGTGGAATTATCCCACGTATTCTTAGTAACAGTTTGATGTAGGTATCTGTACAGTGTGTACTTTCGTGTCCTGTTCCTGTCTCAAAAATAGTATTCTAGATTTAAAATTTTTAAAGAAAACTTACTGCACGTAAAATTGGGTTCTGAATGTATTTCAAGTGTTACTACGAGTTCTTGCTAATATCCCAGCCTGTGAACACTTGGCTAAATGTGCAGAGCTAATGGCAGTTTGCTGTTGATTCAGGAATAGATTATAGTCATGTAATAACAGATTTATGAAACCATTTAGTGTTTATTCAGAAACACGTATCAACATTAAGAAGCTGATCCTTGATTTTATTCTTCCCATGAACAGAAATAGAAATGCTACAACTTTTAGAAGAATTATGATGGGGATTGATGGCTGCTCATAAGCGTTTTCATATAGGAAGAAAATTTGGGGGCCATTTTTTTTTTTTTTTTTGCTAGCACTACAGGAAGTGTGCAGGTGTATAAACTCACTGTGCACAGAGAGTTCAGAGAAAGTGTTTATTTAATATTAGGAGTAAGCAGGAAAGGTTTCCTAGAGATGTATAGTTAAACAAGAAGGACTAGCAGGAAAAAAATCATGTCAAAGGCAGTGAGGACAGGAAGGAAAGAAGCAGATGTCATATGCTGTTAAAAAAAAAAACAGTGTGAATTACATTTGAGCAGATTGAGTGGGGTCAGACTGTGACAAACATTGATTTCCCAGCGGAGCAGCTTGTATGTGAAATACAACACAGGAGGGACCACAAAAGAAACTCCTAAGAATTTCCACTATTTAGGGGAAACTTGGTTTGCTCAGGGGAATTATGGTGTTCCAGTAGGTTCCAGTTATCAAGGATACCCCACTATCCTGCAAGGATAATCCAACAACAACCACCATAACCCTGACTTTTCTCTTACTGGACCAAAAAATCACATCACTTGTCAATCTTTTGAATTAGATCACCAAACAACAGCACTGTTGAAATAAGTTTCCCTAGTAAAAAGGGAAGGGGAATATGTGGTTTCTGCTCATTTGGTTCTCATAGTTAATATTACTGTCATTCCCTGGGAAGGCACAAAAGCCACCTTGAGGGAGTAGTCATGTTGCTATTGAGGTTTGTGTGGGATTCAGGATAGAGGCCAATTCTGTGAGACTGAATGACAGCTGTGGGAAACTGACTGGAGGACCAGTGAATATGGTTCTGATGTTCCCGGGGAGGGATGATGGAGTAGGAGGTTGAGGTCCTTGGAATATAGGTCACTGTAACAGCCAAGGCGTGGGAGAAGAGAAGGCATTAGCAGAGCAGGAACATAAAAAATGTACTGTATCTCACAGTTTACAGTGTTACTGAGGTCATAGTCATTTCTGAGACGTGGTACTTGATTAATATGCATTAGCCATTGTGAGTTGAAGTTATAAACTTGCAAGACCACACACCTTCATTCAGAGTATACATATATATAAATTTATGTATACATGTATTCAGAGAGAATGTATGTAGAAAAAGAGAGACAGAACAGAAAGAGGCAGAGACAGAGACAAACAGAACCTATATCTAAAACATTAGCTTGGTGAACTAGATCCATTTTATCCTCACCTACATACCATCCTAGAGCATTTTTTAAATCCATATTCATGTATAAGCCAAATCTCTGGGAGTCTTATCACTCTCAATAAATATAATACACTATTTAATATGAACAGTTCAAACAAAGAGATGAGAAGAGATTGTACTAGTTGAACCTACAAGGAAAAGGAATGTTTCTGGAGGTAGATAATGGTTGCATAGTGGAAGATCTGACAAAAATTTCAAAACTCAAGAGTTTTCTAAGACAGAACAAATTTGAGGCCTTTAAAATTTGTCCTTTACATTCAGTTTTTCATTTAATACAATTCTGTTGTGTGTGTTCATTATGTATCACACACTGATACATAATGAATCATTTGGTCTCTACCATAAAGGGACTCACTTTGTAATAGGAGAGAAATTCATCACTACTAAAATGTCTCTGCATAGCATTGCCTGATAAAAGAGAAGATGCCCAGTTAAATTTGAATTTCAGATATACAATAAATAATGTTTATGCACTCTCATGCAATATTTGAGACATTCTTATATTTTAAAAAATTAATGTTTATCTGCAACCCAAATTTAACTAGGCGCTCTGTATTTTTGTTTGCAAAATCTGGCAATCCATTTTGTTTTGTCTGAGAATTTTCTAGTATCAGGGTTGGTCACTTGTGATTATAAAATGTCCATAGTTTTCCATAAGTTTCCTTACTCCATGAATTATTTCCAAAGGGTCCCTAATATAAATATAGGTAGATGGAAATGGGGAAAAGGAGATATTTACTCTGCAGAATCTGTTTGACTTTTAAATTTGATGGAAGTGCTTCCCTGTGTTGTAACATGGAAGTGTTATAACTACTTCCAGCCTGGGTGACTACAGAATATTGTATAGTCACTGAATAAACTATGAAATTAAATGGGAAGTGAAACATCTGTTTTTCTTATAACAATAAATAGTTTATGTTAGGCTCACATACATTTTTGCTCATTTTTATCCATTGTCATTGAAAAATATATTTGAACAGAAGTTAAATATGAACAGAAGTCACTGAATTGAATCAAATGTTTACAGACCGAGAAAATCATAGTTATTTCTTTTGAAGTAAAATATAGTTTTGGTAATTATAAGGTGTTTGTCAGCAGTAGATCTCATTTTACATGGAACAATGTATTTTAGACTATGAGGCTAGATTTATCTTGTGTTTTATACCTTACAAATTTTGTTCTCATCTGATTGACACAATGACATCTATTTAGTATTCTTGTAATGCAAAATTTCTGAAAACATTAAAGACTAATTTTAATTCCTGCAGCACAGACAAATCTTTTATTTGGATTTGTCCTTCTAGAACTTTCTGCTGAAAAAGCAGTTCATTCCTACCTGCCTGAGCTTTGCATCTTTGTTCCTAGTGGCCCAAATGGCTTGTTATTGCATTTTTCCAGTATCAGGCATAAAACAAATAGGAGGGTCCTCACTGATAGCTCCAGAGCTAAGAGTGATGTGGCACCCTGAGCCCATCTGAAGGAGGCATAATTATGTTTGAGAGGAAAACGACAGCATGTTACATTCTTAGCCTTTTACTATCTTGTCAGGATTCACCATAAAGTAAGTTAAACCTGTTATATTCAATAATTCAGTGAGAACATTATATTAAAAAACACCAAAAGGTAGGAATCATTTTTTCCATTTCAGGAGTATTTGGTACAGTATAAGATTCGAGATAATTCTTCCTCATTGTATCAGTAGAATAATATTATTCTGTATTTTGTATATTATCAATGAAATAGTAGCTATAAAAGATAACCATAAACTCTGAAAATTACTTCTGGATAAATAATACTTAGATTTCAGTTTTTTTCTCCCTTAAAAAGAAAACATGTCATCAGGGCAAAGATCTTGGGTCTATTCTAAGTTCATTCAGGCAGCTAAAACAAAATACTAGTCTGAGTGGCTTATAATTAGGAATCTATTTCTCACTGTTCTGGAGGCTGAGAAGTCCAAGATCAAGGAATTGTTAGATTTAGTATCTGATGAAAGCCCAATTCCTGGATCATAGATGGCCGTCTTCTTGCAAGGATCTCACATGTTCAAGGTGCAAAGCAGTTCTCTGGAGCCCCTTTTATGAGACATTAATCCTATTCATGAGGGCCCCACCCTCATGACCTAATTATCTCCCAAAGGGCCCACCTCCAAATACCACTGCAATGGGGATTAGGTTTTGACATACGAATTTTGGAGGAAGGACAAATATTCAGCCTGTAGAAGCCCTCCCAAACACATGATTTGTTAAAACGCTATCTTGAGTTGAAAATTTTCATTTGTTGTATGGATAAGCTCATTTTTGTATTTCTTAAAATTAAGGATATTAAGGTCTTTTTGAGGCTCTATATTTAACCAAACGTTTGACGTAAAATACAGTTTTGATAATTACAAGCTCATTTTTGTATTTCTTAAAATTTCAATAGACTTTCCAATAGACTTATTTTTTAGAGCAGTTTTTGGTTCACAGCAAAATTGAGTGGAAAGTACAGACAGTTGCTGTTACCTCCTGCCCCAAGAAAGCATAACATGCATGGCCTCCCCTCATCATCAATATTCCACATCAAAGTAGTACATCTGCTGCCATCGATGAAGCTATATGGACACATCATTGTTACCCCAAATGTATAGTTCACATTAGGATTCAACCTTGGTTTTGTGCAGTCTATGAGTTTTAACAAAAGTAATGACATGTATCCACTATTATATTACACAGAATAATTTAGTGTCCTAAAAATCCTCTGTATTTTGCCGATTCATCCCGCCCTCCTACCTGACAACCACTGATCTTCTTACCATCTTCATAGTTTTGCCTTTTCCAGAATGTTATATAGGCAGAATCACACAATATACAGCCCTTTAAAATCGGCTTTTGTTTGTTTGTTTGTTTTGTTGAGACGGAGTCTCGCTCTATCACCCAGGCTGGAACGCAGTGGCACAGTCTTGGCTCACTGCAAGCTCCGCCTCCCGGGTTCACGCCATTCTCCTGCCTCAGCCTCCCGAGTAGCTGAGACTACAGGCGTCCACCACCACGCACGGCTAATTTTTTTATAATTTTTAGTAGAGACGGGGTTTCATCGTGTTAGCCAGGATGGTCTCCATCTCCTGACTTTGTGATCCGCCCGCCTCGGCCTTACAAAGTGCTAGGATTACAGGCGTGAGCCACCGCGCCCGGCCAAAATCGGCTTCTTTCTTAATAAGCATTTACGGTTCCTCCGTGTCTTTTTATGGCTTGATAGTGCATTTCTTTTTAATGTTGAATAATATTCCATTGTCTGGATGTAGTACAGTTTATTTGTCTATTCCCCTTCTGAAGGACATGTTGGTTGCTTCTAATTTTGACTACTACGAATAAAACTGTTATAAACATCTGTATTCAGGTTTTTGTGTAAGCATAAATTTTCAGCTCATTAGGGAAATACCAAGGAGCTTGATTGCTGTATCATATGATAAGAGTATGTTTAGTATTATAAGAAACTGCCAATTTTGTCTTAAGTGGCTGCACCGTTTTGCATTCCCACCAGCAAGGAACGAAGCTTTCTGTCGCTCCTCATCTTCATTAGCAGTTGGTGTTGTCAGTGTTCTGGATTTTGATTCTTTCAATAGACATATAGTAGTAGTATCTCATCATTGTTTTGATTTGCAATTTGCTAACAAATTATGATCTTAAGCATCTTTACATATGCTTATTTGCCATCTGTATGTCTTCTTAAGTGAGGTGTCTGTTCAGGCTTTTTGCCCATTTTAAAATCAGGTTTTGTATTTTGGTTTTGATTTTTTTAACTTTTCATTTTGAAATAATTTCAGACTTACCGAAAAGTTGTAGAAATAGTACAAAGAAATTTTGTATACCCTTTATCCATACTCTCCAATTAATATTTTACCTTTATTATTCTCTCTACTCTATTCTTTCTTCATTCTGTATGTCTATACCTATCTCTCTCTCTCTCTCTCTCTCTCTCTATCTATCTATCTATCTATCTATCCATCCATCCATCCATCCATCCGTCTGTATCTATAGCTATAAACTTAAAAGACCTTCTTGGCAAAGTAATTGGATTCATTTAACCTTCTTCACCAACCACTCCTCAGGCTGTTGTTCTTCGGTGACTTCTTGATCTTATCAGAGAAGCTTTTGTTGATTCTAGAATGTTTATTGAAAACTCAATTTATAATCACTTAGAAGAGGAATTAATTATTATTAGGAATCATCTTGGGTTATTTAAGGATAAGCCTTACTAGAGTCATGTTGCTTCCTTAGAAAAGTTGCTCTTAATCTTGAAGATGTTATTCTCAGGTACAACTCCCTTTCTTCCAGCTCCCATTCATCTTGTTTCTGGCTCTGTCCCTCTTGGATAAAGCTTTGCACTCGCCTTCCTACTGAATGTACTGCCATTAGTCTTCTTATGTTTTATAAAGTCCATGCTCAATACCAGAGTAATTTTTATAAAATGAGTATGTAATATGGAGTATACACCAGTAAGTAGGGACCAGCATTAGTGATTGTTTCCAAAGATTCAAAAGTATTAACCAACGAGAATTAATCTGATTCTATAGTGGGAGCTTTTATTTGAGGAGATTACGTAAGTCAGCAGTGTGCTATATTATTCATCATTTTTTGTGTTAAGATGAGTATTTGTTGTACTGATAGAATTGTATATTTTAGAATAGGAGAGGTGATTCCTCTTCTACATTATGCTGGTCCTGAGCAATGATGATATTTCAACACGGGCACAACTTGCTCCCTTCTCTTTACCCCACCACTACCTTTATTCTAGATCATGATGGAAGAATCATATTTTTCTTCTCTCCAAACACCCATGATCTTAACTTCATTATTGAAATAACTTGCAAGGGAATGTGTCCTCAAATTTGTATGAAATTACAAAGATCCATATGACCAAATACAGGTTTATCGCTAATTTCATTTATTTGCCATTTAAAGATTTTAAAAAACACCCTTTTGCCTATTATATCAGAGACAAACATGAGACTTAAAGTCTTTCTACAAGCTTAATTTAAACATCAATATCTGCCTGCTCACTAGGGCTTTGAAAAACGTCCAGGATATTTTAGATTAGAAAGCAAATGTATAAAACAAGATCTACAAATTAAAGAATCAGCACTGGATGGGGTCACTGGAATGAGTTGCTCTATTTCAGATTTACAAACGTTTCTGATAAATGGTCATTTTGCTGTTTTGTTTTTTTGTTTTTGTTTTTGTTTTTTTTGCCTATCTCCAAGCAAAAATAATTCACAATCACCCTAGATGATCCATTATATTTTTGACCGTATTTAAAACCATTCACCTTTATACTTAGCCAAAGTATTTTTCTCTCTATTCCTGTCATCCAGTTAACTTTAGGCACCTGGAACAAATCTTTCCCCTCTATTTGTAAAGAGAACATTCCTTCTAATTCCAGATGTTGTGATTTTTTTCTCTTGCTAAATTCTAATTCTTCCAAGCTTGATCTGAACTCCTTGACTCTTCTGGAGGCAATAGTCCATCAGTTCTTTCTTTTCTTTTCTTTTTTTCTTCTCTCTCTCTCTTTTTTCCTCCTTCCTTCCTTCCTTCCTTCCTTCCTTCCTTCCTTCTTTCCTTCCTTCCTTCCTTCCTTTTTTGAGATGGAATCTCACCCTGTCGCTCAGGCTGGAATGCAATGGCGCGATCTCGGCTCACTGCAACCTCCGCTCACTGCAACCCTTCTGGGTTTAAGCGGTTCTCCTGACTCAGCCTCCTGAGTAGCTGGCATTACAGGTGCACGCCACCATGCCCAACAAATTTTTGTATTTTTAGTACAGACGGGGTTTCACCATGTTGGCCAGGCTGGTCTCAAACTCCCAACCTCGTGATCCACCCACTTTGGCCTCCCAAAGTGCTGGGATTACAGGTGTGAGCCATTGCACCCTGGCCCATCAGTTCTTTCAATCTCTCCCACTCCCTATTTATTTTTTTTCGCCAAGCTATCATTACCTTTTTCCAAAAAAAAAAAAGCACAAACAAATAAACAAACAAAAAAAACACCTCTCTTGTCTCATTACAGCTAGAGTCCCAGATGTCTCTTTCTTCATAATTTTCTGGTAAGGATAGACTTTAATCATTATCTCCACCTCGTAATTTCTCTTCAAGCTGCTACAGCTAGGTCTGCCTTTCTAATTCTATTAATAGTGGCATTTAAAATATAAAAAATCACATTCTAATGTCCTTGCACATGCAGGACACTCAAAACAAAAAGTCACCATTCCTCTAAAACTGGTGCTTTCCACAAAACCAAGAATTCTCCTAGCTTCTTCTTCCTCAATATTCCCATCTAATCAGTCACTAAATCCTACAGTTTACTCTTAATTTCCAGTCTGTTTTTATACATTTTTTCTTGCATAATCAACAGACCTGACATATATTCAGTGTTTTAAAAATATTCAAATATATGAACGAATTTATCGAAGAAGGGCAGCTGCCAAGCCAGTATTACCTGCTCCTTCTCTTGCCTGCTTATAACAAGGTTCCGGCACATGTCTCTGAAGTTTCTGTCAGTTTCTGAACACTAGATTAGACCCTCAGTTTAAGGCATCTTCTTTCACTTGACTTACTGGCTGGTTTCCTGTAACAGTCTTAGACTGTTCATAACCTACTTGCCTTGACTTAGAACTTAGTGGTTTTTGAGTTTGCAGTTCTTCAACTGATAGTGTGGGCTAGCAGGCCTAGAACACCTCCAGAGAATTTCCTGGCTTATTTTAATCTTACCCTCTATTTTTTTCTTCACAATTAAATCCTCCTCCCCTGATTTTGGTCGAGCAAAGAGCCAGCCCGACCCGAAGACTGTGAACTTTCCCTGAACTGTTCGCAATAGTCGGCCTTTAGTTATTTTAAATTTGAGAGTTAAGAAATATCTCTATTTCTAGGCTGTTTCAAAACTCTGACATTTGCCATTGGTCATCTTCTCTAAGCATCTGCTGTTCCTACATTATTTCTAGACAGCTTCTCTTACTCCTTAAAATAAGAACAGAAGCTGAGGAGGCCTACAGCCCTAAAAAATTCTCTCATTACTCTCATAAGAAAGAATATAACTCAAATAGAAAATGTGCAATTGAGAAACTAGTACAAACTTATGGTTCCAGAAAAATAATTATCAATCCTCTACTTTATCTCCTTCTGTCATAATAGTGACTATAGCCACAATTTCTTGGCACCTACTTGGTGCCAAGTTTTGTTCTAAAAACATCATATATAACTGCTTAATCTGTACAACAAACCTATGATGTGGGACTTATTACCATCTTTCCAATCTCACAGGAAAGCAGAGGCAGAATGATTTGTCTCAAGTCACACATCGTAAGTGACAGACCTTGGATGTGAGCTCATACCTAATCATTAACCTACACTGCTTCTCCTTGAGAACACTTAGGAGGTTCCACACCAACTAATTTGCTGCCAAACTCAGACCAGAAAATGTGTGCCTACTTTGCTTTCCTGATATGTAGTACATTTTACAAAACTTGCCCAATGTCAAATATCAGTAACGTGTGTCATATGAGAAATAAACACTATTCTAGGAATTAAATGTGCTGTCTGTCCAAATAAGATTTTTATGAGCTTGAGAAGGATTTCTGGCTTTTATTTCTCTTCAGTTACCCAGTACAGATATTTTGGAACATAATCCCTGAAATGACTTGGGAAGTCAATATAGCAGATTTGAGCAGAAAAAGACATTGCCTCTCTCAGGGATGGTGAGACAGTGCAGGCTCTCTCCTAATCCTTGTGTCATGCCTGAAGTTACTAGGGACTGAGAGTTAACACAAGCATAGACATAAAACTCAAGTGACATTAAGAGATTCACTGATGGGACCACTCATTCCTTTAAATTTTAAATAAGAATACTCTGAGATTCCATGCTGCATGACTGCAGAAAGTCATTGCACAGCTAGACTGTTGTGATTATAAACTTCACTGAAGACGTGAGGAGACTGTGAGGGAATTACATTGCAGAAAGGAACATGTAAAGCATGATATCACATGATATCACTGAACGTTCTATGTAGTTTTATAGGGAGGGTATTTAACTTGCTGGCCACCTCTTTAGATTGCAGCCTAACACTTTCCATTCTTGCAATTCATTCATTCTCCAGGTATTTTTTCAGCACTTATTTGTGCTAGACATTGTGTACACAATGGAGGAGTTTACAATTTAGAAAATTTTTTCATCGTACTTAAATTTAGAATTAATTGTCTCATACTCTCCTTTCCAGACTAGGGCATTGACCTTAACTTTATGAAACAAGAGTCCCCTAAAATTGTTTTACTTAACTAAAGACCAATCAGAACCCAAAGATAAATTCTACCTGTTGTAGCCGCTGAACAAATGTTTCAAAATAGTCTCTGTGTCCCCACCCAAATCTCATCTTGAATTTTAGCTCCCATAATTTCCATGCATTGTGGGAAGGACGTGGTGGGAGATAATTTAAACCTGGTGGTTTTCCCCATGCTGTTCTCGTGACAGTGAATAAGTCTCAGGAGATCTGATGGTTTTAAAAGCAGAAACCCTTTTCACTTAGTTCTCAATTCTCTCTTGTCTGCTGTCACGTAATATGTGCCTTTTACCTTCCACCATGATTGTGAGGCCTCCCAGCTACATGGAACTGTGAGTCCATTAAACCTCTTTTTTTTAAATAAATTACCCAATCTTGGCTATGTCTTTATCAGCAGCATGAAAATGAATTAATAGAGTCTCTTGCACTATGGAATCAGAATTACCCAAGGTAGAGCCGGGACCCGATACATAACAAGGGAAAGAATTAAGGCACAAAAGATTAAAGGTGGGCTGATTAACACCAAATGTACTAAAACATAATAAGAAAAAGACTTTTAAGACCTTTCCATTAAAGTAACAAAAATGCTAGCACTACAGTAAATAAAAATAAAAAGAACATATTAATGCAAACACTCAGATAAATACATTATATAAAGAGGTTCATATTTATAGAGGTAATAAGAGGACGTTCTAACAGCTAGTAAGAATGAAGATAAAAGGAGAAATATTTTAAGAATAAGTAGATACCAATAATAAGGGAAATACAATAAATACATAAATAATAAGGGATCTACAAGGCCACAAGGTACAGGGGTGGCAAAAGATGAAAAGAAGAGTAGCTTTTAAAAAACGCACAGTATGCTAAAAATATTTTAAAACTACATAGACAGTGCCAAGCTAAAGCTTTTAAAAATAAAATTCTAAGAACGTGAAAGAGATAAGTAAAGTGGGCAAGCTACCCGAGTGTTTCACGTGGGTCTCTGATCCTTTATAGTTTGCAAAGCCTGGGTTACCTTATTCAGGTCCTCAAGACTGGAGAACAAAGGAGCAATACTGGGACCCTTTTTTTCTTCCCTGAAGCTTTCAGCATATGATTAACTTCCAAAATCTTATCAGAAAAACATAATAATAATAATAATAATGATATTTATCCTTTATTGACTACCAACCCTATGCCAAATACATTAGCATCTGTTATCTTTAATCCCTCCCAAATTCTGCCAATGAGATACATCATTTCCCCATTTCATTGCTGTTCCCCAGGGCTCAGAGTTTAGCATTACTCAGAGCCAAAGAAAATGTGGTGGTGGAATTGGAATTAAAACTCAAGATTCTCTGATTCCAGTGTGTATCCTCTTTCCATAAATACACCTTGAGTTTAGTCAGCCATAGGAAGGTGCCTTTCTTAAGCAGCAGTACCGAGTTCTTACCATATCACCAAGTGAACACCTGCAGTTCAAACTGAATTGGCAAGTTTTCTGCTAGCTTCATATTCCAGTGATACTGGTTCTCCTTAGCATTTATGTCTTTATGTCTTTAGATAGATAGATGTACATATATACTTATATATACATATATTCATATATGTATAAAGATATATATCTTTATGTTTATATGTATGAAGATATATATATCTTTATATGTTTATATGTATGAAGATATATATATCTTTATGTTTATATGTATAAAGATATATATATCTTTATATGTTTATATGCGTAAAGATATATATATATCTTTATATATAATATGCAGTTGAAAAATTAAAATATGAAGATCAAGCATGTTTAACAACATGAAGGAGTGCCTAAAAATGAGGGTAAATTAAAATAAAAAATAAAATGGGGGCCAGGCACGGTGGCTTACACCTGTAATCCCAGCACTTTGGGAGGCTGAGGCAGGTGGATCACGAGGTCAGGAGATCGAGACCATCCTGGCTAACACGGTGAAATCCCATCTCTACTAAAAATACAAAAAAAAATTAGCTGGGCATGGTGGTGGGCGCCTGTAGTCCCAGCTACTCAGGAGACTGAGGCAGGAGAATGGCGTGAACCCAGGAGGTGGAGCTTGCAGTAAGCTGAGATCACTATACTGCACTCCAGCCTGGGCGACAGAGCGAGACTGCATCTCAAAATAAATAAATAAATAAATAAAAATAAAAATAAAATAAAATGGGGAAATAGGTCATGCAAAGTGAGTATGTCAGTCAGGACTGGCTACGTAATATTGCAGTAACAAGGAGTGTCTTGCTCACTTGAAGCTTGTTACGTATTCAAGTAACTCTCCAAGCTACCTGTCTTGGATGTGTTTATTCAGTAACCCAAGGTGCTTTCAGCTTTTGGCATTTTCTTTACTTGTGTTGTCATCATTTCAGAGAAAGAAAGTTCTGGTTGTTCTTGTACTGTCAACTTAAATATCTCCACACAGATATGGCATGTGTCACTTCCCTTCCAACCCATCTGCTTTCCAATGTGCCTAGAAGGAGAGCAGAAAGAAATATGGATAGGAATAGAGATGTCACCTACATAGAAAAGAGAGAGAGAGAAGAGGGAGGCAAGGAGAGGAGAGAGTGAGAGAAAAGAGAGAGAATATGAGAGTACAAAATAAAATGTTGTGAAGAAACCCCAAATCAATACAGTACACTTTGTGATTGCATAATGGTTTGATAATTGCTTTGCTATCTTAGGTTTTGAACATAAAAAAATTCTAAAGTCTTTCAGAGAAAAAAACATGAACAACCTCCAGTGTCAAAACTGAAACAGCTCACAGAATGTTAACCCACTTCCTTTGTTAATCTTTGAGATATTGCTCTATCCCAGGCTTCTGTAGGAGGTTGAAGAGAATGGATAAATAAGGGCGAAGGGACTGAAAGTGACAGCAAAACAAATAGTATGCATTAAGGGAGCAAATCACTTCTCTGATTATTTCTTTCTTTTTTTCACTTTTGAAAGGAAAAAGTTGATGTCATTTATATACTTTAAGATCATGAAGGCATGACCTGTTGTCAGCTTGTATTTATAACAGCACCAGTCATTCTATTACTACTTAGAAAATTTTTAAAAATGCTTTTACCACTTTTAACTTGAGCCACATTTTCTTCATTCTACAGTCAGATTACAGTTTTAAGGGGAACTATTGCTGGAAATAAGAACTACTGCTCACAAAAGCCCGAGGAAAGAACATGGTGCTTCAGCTCAGTTAAGCAACATGGTGTTCTTATTGGTTACCTCCCAGCACTAATATGATCTTGGTTAGATTACAAATTGAACTGTCTTTCCAGATTTTCATATACTTGTAACAGGTTATTAAAGAATATAGACTCATAGAGATAAAAATATAAGAGAGTTAATTGTTTCCATGACCTGTTGTCAATAGTTACCAAGTTGCAAATTCCTTTTCTCATCCCTTATTGCATCTTGATCAGAGTCAGTAAGGTTTCTGGGCACTTTTGTTTTAAGTAAACTTACTCCAATAGTCCGCAACTTCAATATCATATAAAGTCAAACTTCTTCTTTCCCTCCCTACCTGCCTCCAAGGGATGGATAGATTCAAGTGCCCTAGTAGTGGAATATTTTTACAGGATTTTCTAAATTCTCCAAGAGCTCTGACTCCTCTGGACTTGGAATAGAGTGCTCAGAGAAAAATGGCCAGTATCTCCTCACTTATCTTTATAATGACACAGTCCTCTTCTTATTGATTCATGCCACTTCTCTGTCACTGATTAGTTGTCTGTGTCTTTTGGAGGTATTCGAAGTCTAACTCTTGCGGGTTGGGTGAATATGTGGATTCTTTGCAGCTTCTGTACTGCAACATTTTCTGATGTACCTGATCCAGAATCGTCTCTGCCTTTGCCCTTTAAAACCTACAACCATTGATCCATCCCAGAGACTCTTGTGGCTGGCTACCCTGTAGCTTACCAGTGGGAATCCTTACTGGATGAAGTACTAGCAAGATGACTGAAGCCTAGTTACCTTTTCAGTGGTCCATTCCATCCCTAAAAGTGTTAAGCAGAATAATGGTTCCCCTCCACCCCGCCAAAGATTTCCACATCCTAATTCCTGGAAGCTGTCAATAAGTTATGTTATATGGCAAGAGTTAAGGTTACAGACAGAATTAAGGTTGCTAATCAGCTGACCCAAAGTTAGGTAGATTATCTTAGATTATCCATGAGAGTTTGAGTAATCACAAAGGTCCTTAACAGTGGTATAGGGAAGCAGAAGCATAGGTTAAATTAATGTGATGTGAAAAAAACTCAGCCAGCTGTTGCTGGCTTTGAAGATGAAGAAGATCATCAGCCGAGGAATGTGGGTGGCCCTGAGAAGCTGGAAAGGGCAAAGAAATGGGTTATTTCCTAGAAAGACCAAAACAGAAGGCAGTTCTATTGACACCTTGACTTTAGCCCAGTTTAGCCCATGTCAAACTTCCGACCTACAGAAATGTAAAATAAATCTGTGTTGTCATGGCAACTTGCTATGACAGCTACAGAAAATGAACATACTAGATATCCCTTGTATCCTTGCCATGCCCAATGCTGCTGTCTGCTCCACTTGGCTGCCTAATGTTCTTTTAGCCTTGTGTTTACTTTCCCTACCTCAGGTAAACATACAGACTAGCAATTCTGCAGCCTGGGCAGATATCTGAGCAGGGAACAAAATGCCACTTTCTCCTTCATGTAGGCAGTGACCATCTTTTTTATTTTTGAGTTTGCTTTTCACTAATGTGTGAATGCTTAGTTAGTACAAATGTCTTACAAAGTTTTTTTTTTTTTTTTTTACAAAAAAACATAGCTTAGTTACTAAAAAATACAACTTACTAACTAAATGCTTAATTAGTACAAATGTTCTACAAAGTTCTTTAGAAAAAACACAGCAACCTCTTTCCATCAATGCCCTTCACCATTACCTGCTTTCAAGAGGCAACCAACTTTAATTTGTTTAGCTCTCTCTTTTGGTGGTCGATTCTAAACCTCTTTGTAGCATGTTCATATGGCTACTTCTTAATCTTCATAAATATGATGACTTCTCCAAATGAAAAACTTAAATGTACTTTAGCTACATCCTTGTCCGCCATACATAAACTTTCCTCCCTCCTTCCCATTCTTCAAGTTCCATTACAATTTTCATTTGAGCAATGTTAAGAATTTGTATTTTTATGACCATGAAAATACCATTCATCTATGATTGTTTTCTTTCTTCATCATTCCTGGAATAAGTGTTACCTTTCCTGGTTATTTTCCTGATTTCCTATCTCTGTGTTATAATTCCACCCCACATTTTTGCCGAATAACACAAATCCTTTCTCAATACATTCAGACTCAATAGATGTTCTGATTTTTGCTACTTCTGGAGAAAACGCTTCTATAACATTCTGATCTGCTTCAATCTGGACTAGTTGCTTCCAGGTCCCTGAGACTTTTCCTCCTGGGACATCCACTGACCTTCTTCCTGGAGATTCTTGCCACTTCCTCCTAGTGCCAGATTACCTATTCCCAGCGTTCACTACTGACAAAGTATGCTCCTAAGGTGAATTTTGAGAACTTTGTCTATTTAGAAACATCTTTACTCTTATCTTGAATTAATTTTGTCTGAGTGTTGAATTCTAAGTTTAAAATCATTTTTGATCAGAATCTTGAAGTCACTGCTCTTTTTTTTCTGGTTGTCAGGCTGTTGATGCTTCCAAAGCCATTCAGATTCATGGTATTCTCTCTCTCCCATATCTGCACGTGGGAGTGCTAATATCTCTTTAATAATCTTATTTTAATTCTTTGAAATAAATATCCAGAAGTGAGAATTCTAGATGACATGGTAAGTCTATTTCAAAAATTTTCAGGATCTTCTCTACTGTTTCCCATAGTGCCTGCACTATTTTGCATTCTTACTAACAGTGTGCAAGAATCCTTATTTCTTCACGTTCTCTCCAACATTTGTTTCTTTTTCATAATGGCCATTCTGACAGATTTGAAACCATAATGAGATGTGAAATGATATATCTCATTATGGTTTTCATTTTTTTATTTTAATTTATGATTTTTTTTTTTTTTTTGAAACAGTGTCTTCCTTTTTCGCCCAGGCTGGAGTGCAGTGGCACAATCTAGGCTCACCACAACCTCTGCCTTCTAGGTTCAAGTGATTCTCCTGCCTCACCCTCCCTAGTAACTGGGATTACAGGCGCATACTACCACACCTGGCTCATTTTTGTATTTTTCGTACAGATGGAGTTTTGTCACATTGGCCAGGCTGGTCTCGAACTGCTGACCTCAGGTGATCCACCCACCTCTGTCTCCCAAAGTGCTGCGGTTATAGGTATTAGCCACCACTCCTGGCCTCATTTCTTTGATGATTACTGATGTTGAGCATTTAAAAAATATACCTTTGGCCATTTGTATATTTTCTTTGTAGAAATGTCTATTCAAGTTTTTAGGCCATTTTAAAATTGAATTATTAGTTTTAGAGACAATCTTCTAGTTTTAAGATCATGTTTTCCCTTACTTCCAAAAGCACCTGGTCATACCTATTACTGAAGAATTTTCAGTGATCTGCAGTGTAAACTGTGTTGCTTATTGGCTTTTATCACAGTAATTTAGGATTCAAGTTTCTTGGGACCGGTAGATCTCAACATTATCCTGATTTTCAAGTTATGATTTTTCTTCATTTTTCTTCATTTTCTATTTTTGCAATGGTTTTTCTCATTTTCTTTGTTCTTGTGATATCATTTTCAAAAAATGCATATTAAGTATTAACTGTTGTTTAAGTAGGCCTCTGTAAGGAGTAGAGATCAATTTATGTATTAAATCTACCCTATTTGTTCATTTATTTTAATTTTATTTTTTTTTAGAAACAGGGTCTTGCACTGTTGTCCAGGCTGTCTAGAGTGTAATAATATGATGATAGCTTTCTGAAGCCTTGAACTCCTGGGCTCAAGCAATCCTCCTGCCTCAGCCTCTCAAGTAGCTGGGACTACAGGCTCATTCCACTACACCCAGTTAATTTAAAAAAATTGTTTTTTGTAGACAGGGGTCTCACTATGCTGCTGAGACTGCTCCTGCACTCCTGACCTCAAGCAATTCTCCTGTCTTGGCCTTCCAAAGTGTTGGAATTACAGGCATGAGCACTGTGCCTGGTCCATATTTAATATCTTTAATTGGGATAGCACCATACATCTTTAGCAATGATTCACTTAAAATTATCCTTCCCACACTAATCCCTTGACTTTGGAAAAGAAAGGCATGACCAAAAAAGAAAACCCTCTCAACACAAACACTGCACTCCTTAGAGAACCAAGCACTGTGTGCCTCTCCCCAGTTGATGGTCCCAGAGCTGGTTTTACAGCCTCTCAGAAAATGTTAAAGGTCTCACCCCAGTTTTGTTTTGAAGCAATTAATTTTTGGCATTCTATGCCAAAATCTATATAATTTTTGGCATTCAATGCCAAAAATTAATTGCTACATTCTAATTAATCATTAGATTAATTAGAATTAATCATTAGATAATTAATTATCTAAGGCATTGAACCTTAGATAAAATTCTGAAATAAAAGAAGAAGGTCCATTCAATGTCCTGTTACAGACTGAACTGAAATGTCTATTATTTATATAATAATTTATTAAATTATAGCGTTGTTCTGAGTGATCAGTTGATGATAGTTGGCTGTACTTTTTTCACCTGTATCTTTTGATTATCTATGTTTTTGTACTTAAGCATAAGACTACAAACAGATTTGTTTTTTTGTGCTCCCACAAGTTTATGCAGTCTCTAAGAATGTATATGTTTTCAAATGAATAAACTATTAGGCATATTTCATAACATACGGTTCTGTGTGACAAAGAATGGAAGTATTAAGATTTATAGGAGAAATACTTATTTAAGACCATCAATTGGATAGACCACACATTGTACTTTAAAATATTTCAATTTTTATTTTACCTTTTTAAAATATTTAATGGTCTAAAACAATTTTAATGCTAGTTCTAACTCCTTAACACATGCACATCATAAATTCTCAGGAATCAAGGTTAAATGATATCATGATCAGTGATACATGATCAGTGAATTTACAATTCTGTAACCTCACTTTCCTTTTTAATGCTCTCTGATTCTATTTAAGGAACTTGCCTTGGAACTCCACCTATTTCTAGCAACAATCATTTTTATTCCTTTTTATTGTTTTTTTTTCTTTTACATCATTCTGAATTTACTCATCATTATAATTTATTTTTCTATATGATGGAAAATAGACTTGTTGCTCTACTAGTGTTTGCATACCAGGATCTCCTATTTTTCACTTCCTTTGCCTCTTTTTCTGACAGGATGGTACTGTCAGATTTTCTCAATGACAAGATCATACCAAAGACAACCCCTTTGCTATAATGACCAGTTTGCCTAGGGCTCTTTTTCACCACTACTTTTGGTCTTACAAGCTTACTGAAGGTGAGATGTTGGTAAAATAGACCTTTCTTCTCCTATATATCTTGCATATGTTTGCTATCAATGTTTTATAATACCACTTTTTATCAACATTTAAAAGGTTAGAGCTATAATTTCTGTAAGCCAATAACCTCACAGCAAAAGAGAACAGTAAAATTGTGCTATACTACCATAAAATTGATAATTTATATTAATCAGAGAGCTTACATAGCAAGGTAAAGCTTCCATCTCTGTTTAAGATGCAAACTACATTTCGTAGCTGGCCCATCAGGAAAGCAACATAATGGGAGGCTTTGCCTGGAATTGAGCCATTCTTGTTCAGAGCAAAAGGGAAGAAAGAGCTCTAGCAGAGTGATATCAAATAATGAAAAAAATTTTAAGTGCTGTCCCCATGATGTTATAACTAAAGCACTATGTGGGTCATGAGACACAGAGAGTCATCTGGACTCTGGCTCTATTATTTGCTTGATGCATGAGCTTGAGCAATTTATCTAAACCTCAGTTGCCTCTTTGGTAAATTAGGATAGTATTGTTTATTTTACAGGATTCTTATGAGTGTTAAATGAGATAATGTTTGTGAATGTCCTTTGTAAATTTTAAAGTGCCATGAAAATCTAAGTGGTATGATTGCTTAATGCTTTCTAAGGCTGAATGGTGCATTAGAGGATGATCTAACACAGTGCCTGACAAAGCACATGCTCAGTAAATGATAGCTCCTTTTCTCATCCAAATAATAAAAATGTTCTATGAATAATGAGCAATTACAAGACACCATGTAGATTCCAGAACAACATAAACATTTTTTTGGGTGGGGAGGGGTACATAACTATCGGGAATATTGTAAAGTCTATACAATCTAACTTGCCAAGAAATATCATTGCTGAAGAAAGAATAGCAACTATGTTCAAATGGGATATACGGCAAAATGGTTTCTCCTTTTCCCCAAAAGAAGACTGAATAAGCTAGACTGAATAAGCTAACAGTTTCTTCTCTTTGTAGCCAAACATCATTGATTCAGTATTATATTCCATAACATAAAAAAATATGTTAGTCAAGGCCAGGCATCATGGCTTACACCTGAAATTCCAGTACTTTGTGAGGCCGAGGTAGGAGAATCACTTGACACCAGGAGTTCGACATCAGCCTGGCCAACATGGCGAAATCCTATCTCTAAAAACAAACAAACAAACAAACAAACAAAAAAACAACCAGGCATGGTGGTGGTGCACACCTGTCCCAGCTATTTGGGAGGCTAAGGCATGAGAATCACTTGAAACCAGGAGGCAGACGTTGCAGTGAGCTGAGATCATGCCACTGCACTCCAGCATGGGCCACAGAGCAAGACTCTGTCTCAAAAATAAATAAATAGATAAAATTCTAAAAATTAAAAATATGTTATCCAGATTAGCATTCAGAACAATTTTGTTGCTGTTAATAGAGCAACACATGCATAGAAAAATTAGAAAATAAAAAAATAAAGAAAAAAATTATCTA
>NW_012105364.1:13607521-13669600 GCF_000951045.1 Mandrillus leucophaeus
CTTTTACATCATTCTGAATTTACTCATCATTATAATTTATTTTTCTATATGATGGAAAATAGACTTGTTGCTCTACTAGTGTTTGCATACCAGGATCTCCTATTTTTCACTTCCTTTGCCTCTTTTTCTGACAGGATGGTACTGTCAGATTTTCTCAATGACAAGATCATACCAAAGACAACCCCTTTGCTATAATGACCAGTTTGCCTAGGGCTCTTTTTCACCACTACTTTTGGTCTTACAAGCTTACTGAAGGTGAGATGTTGGTAAAATAGACCTTTCTTCTCCTATATATCTTGCATATGTTTGCTATCAATGTTTTATAATACCACTTTTTATCAACATTTAAAAGGTTAGAGCTATAATTTCTGTAAGCCAATAACCTCACAGCAAAAGAGAACAGTAAAATTGTGCTATACTACCATAAAATTGATAATTTATATTAATCAGAGAGCTTACATAGCAAGGTAAAGCTTCCATCTCTGTTTAAGATGCAAACTACATTTCGTAGCTGGCCCATCAGGAAAGCAACATAATGGGAGGCTTTGCCTGGAATTGAGCCATTCTTGTTCAGAGCAAAAGGGAAGAAAGAGCTCTAGCAGAGTGATATCAAATAATGAAAAAAATTTTAAGTGCTGTCCCCATGATGTTATAACTAAAGCACTATGTGGGTCATGAGACACAGAGAGTCATCTGGACTCTGGCTCTATTATTTGCTTGATGCATGAGCTTGAGCAATTTATCTAAACCTCAGTTGCCTCTTTGGTAAATTAGGATAGTATTGTTTATTTTACAGGATTCTTATGAGTGTTAAATGAGATAATGTTTGTGAATGTCCTTTGTAAATTTTAAAGTGCCATGAAAATCTAAGTGGTATGATTGCTTAATGCTTTCTAAGGCTGAATGGTGCATTAGAGGATGATCTAACACAGTGCCTGACAAAGCACATGCTCAGTAAATGATAGCTCCTTTTCTCATCCAAATAATAAAAATGTTCTATGAATAATGAGCAATTACAAGACACCATGTAGATTCCAGAACAACATAAACATTTTTTTGGGTGGGGAGGGGTACATAACTATCGGGAATATTGTAAAGTCTATACAATCTAACTTGCCAAGAAATATCATTGCTGAAGAAAGAATAGCAACTATGTTCAAATGGGATATACGGCAAAATGGTTTCTCCTTTTCCCCAAAAGAAGACTGAATAAGCTAGACTGAATAAGCTAACAGTTTCTTCTCTTTGTAGCCAAACATCATTGATTCAGTATTATATTCCATAACATAAAAAAATATGTTAGTCAAGGCCAGGCATCATGGCTTACACCTGAAATTCCAGTACTTTGTGAGGCCGAGGTAGGAGAATCACTTGACACCAGGAGTTCGACATCAGCCTGGCCAACATGGCGAAATCCTATCTCTAAAAACAAACAAACAAACAAACAAACAAAAAAACAACCAGGCATGGTGGTGGTGCACACCTGTCCCAGCTATTTGGGAGGCTAAGGCATGAGAATCACTTGAAACCAGGAGGCAGACGTTGCAGTGAGCTGAGATCATGCCACTGCACTCCAGCATGGGCCACAGAGCAAGACTCTGTCTCAAAAATAAATAAATAGATAAAATTCTAAAAATTAAAAATATGTTATCCAGATTAGCATTCAGAACAATTTTGTTGCTGTTAATAGAGCAACACATGCATAGAAAAATTAGAAAATAAAAAAATAAAGAAAAAAATTATCTACAGATGATAATACAACTTAGCAATAAACATTGTTGCAATTTGGGGGCATTTCCTTCTGTCTTTAGTCAGTATATTCATGCTGCAACATATGTGTGTGCCTGTGTTTAAACACTTTGCATTGCATGAAATATGCAGGGTTTTATGGATTTTGACATCTACTTATAGCCTGTTTTTTTAAAATTTACTTCTTGTCATGCTAAAAATTTATGAGACTTCAACGCCTTCTTTCAGTTTGAAGTTCCTTGAAGTGTATGGTATGTGGATAGTCATTTTTACTAGTGTTCACTTTTAATATAAGGTTGATGTGTAAAGAAGTCACACAGAGAGTGAAGAAGCCTAACAGACCATCCAGCACACACTTCTCAGAGTAGCTTAATTGTTCTAGTTAGTGCAGTGTCTGATTTAATGTTCACTGCAACCAGTTAAGGCTAATTTCCATTTTATCCCAGGGAAAACTGAGGAAAGGACACACTTTTCCTTCCTTTTCTCCCTCTTTCATTATAAAAACATTTTGTTTTTAAAAGTCCCATAGGCCAGGCTGGCCAACATGGTGAAGCCCCGTGTCTACTAAAAATACAAAAATTAACTGTGCGTGGTGGTGCATGCCTGTAATCCCAGGTACTCGGGAGGCTGAGGCAGGAGAATCGCTTGAACCCAGAATGCGGAGGTTGCAGTGAGCCGAGATCACGCCACTGCACTCCAACCTGGCTGGAACAGTGAAACTCTGTCACAAAAAAAAATAAATAAACAAAAAGTCCCATAAACCTGCCACCTTTTATAAAAAACAACAAAATCAACCAAAACACCAACAAAGAAGAAAGACTAGTACATTGTTTTAAAAATTCTCTTACCATCCATTTTCAAGTATATACATGTTTTTACAGAGTTACCATCGTGATGCAAGTACGATTTTTTATACTACCACTTTTTTCTTTTTAATGATCTTTAATTGTTTTTCTAATTTACTTTTCCTTTTAAATTCACATAAAAATACAGACATTTATGCTTTATAATCCAGTCTTCACAACCATAATGTAATGTTTGCATGATATTCCATTGAGTGGCTAAATCATAATTTTACTAAACATTTCCTTACTGTGAAATTTTAGTTGGCTGCTTCCAATTTTTACTATTATAAATAATGTTGCAGTGGAGGTCTACATGCATAAAGCTATCTTTTTTTTTTTTTTTTTTGAGACGGAGTCTCGCTCTGTCGCCCAGGCGGGAGTGCAATGGCCGGATCTCAGCTCACTGCAAGCTCCGCCTCCCGGGTTTACGCCATTCTCCTGCCTCAGCCTCCCGAGTAGCTGGGACTACAGGCGCCCACCACCTCGCCCGGCTAGTTTTTTGTATTTTTTAGTAGAGACGGGGTTTCACCATGCTAGCCAGGATGGTCTCGATCTTCTGACCTCGTGATCCGCCCGTCTCGGCCTCTCAAAGTGCTGGGATTACAGGCTTGAGCCACCGCGCCCGGCCGCATAAAGCTATCTTTTTAAAGCTTTCCTTTCTCCTGAGGATAAATTAATAGAAACGAGATTATGAGCTAAAGAGCATGCTTATTTTCATAGGATTTAAAAATAAAGAGTCTAAAGAAGGTTATTTCTATATGGAGAAGAGATAAGTAGATGTACATACAAACTGGGAGTAATGTACATTGTGCTCTGAGACTACAGAGCAATTGCTTTTGTCCTGATTTCCTTCAAAAATCTACAGACCAAGAAGACGCTTCTTCATGGAATAATACCAAGCAAGAGTATGGACAGGAAGGATGGTGGAAGTTCAGGAAAGCCTCCCTCTGGATGGAGTAAAAGTGGAGAAGGGAATTCAACCTGGCTTATGCAGTGACCCCACCCCGAGAAGGGAAGACACAGTTACTAGAACGTATAATCTTTCTTCATTTTTTAACTTTTAAGTTCAGGGGTACTAGTGCAAGTTTGTTAAATAGGTAAACTTGTGTCATGGGGGTTTGTGGTACAGATTATTTCATCGCCCAGGTATTAAGCCTAGTACCTCTTAGTTATTTTTCCTGGTCCTCTCCCTTCTCCAACCCTCTACCCTCCAAAAGGCCGAGTGTGTGTTGTTTCCCTCTATAATTATAAAACTTTTAAATTTCCTGTTGTTTTAAATCATTAAATGTTGTCAATTTTCCTTAACCATTGTTAATACAATAATTAAAATCAACAGAATGTGTTTATGATTGGGAGCACCAAAAAAAAGGACAGATGCACCTCTGGGGAGCACAGCTTAATGACAGACCACTTGGTGTGGTGAGCTGGCTGCTCCCTTCAGTGTGAGCCTAGGACATAGTATCTCAGTTGAGGATATCTGCAGTTTGAGAGCACTCTTGAACAAATAGCCAAATGCCATAATCTACCTTAGTGGTATTTTATTTCCATGAAGCCAAAATTCGTTAAAAATATTCTGCATTTACAGTTGTGTTCTTAATTTAATGGTTGAGTTATCATGTCTACTGTTATGAGTATTTTTTAGCCAAACAAATATACTAAACAATATTTACTATTGGGACATGAATTAGTATAGTCACAGTATAACTCTAACCCAGCTAACACGAAACAAAGCTTAGCACCAAATGAAAAGCTATTGGATTGACAAATGTTTGCACAGCCATTATCAGCTCAGATAAAAATATTTATTAATCACCTGCTTTGTACATTATACTAGAGACCTTACAGATGGGAGGAGATGAGTAGTACCAAGAAGCATGAGAAATATCTCTCTTCCCTCAAGGTTCTAATTTAATGAATGCTGGTTAATATTAGCCAGTTGGGCATTAAGTGAAACTCATATTGTATATGCATGTATACATTGCTTTTTTGCTGTCTCTCTCTCTCTCTCACTACATATATACATATATAGAGAGAGAGCTATATATAAAATATAGTGTAGGAATGTTAGAGTCGTTGTTATAAACATGCATATATATATAAGCAACTGAGATTATAGCTACAGCTATAATTCTCATAATGTTTTTGTTTAAAAATTTTCAAAGTGGTTTTGAATATGCCCAGTAATATAAAATGTACTCTATATTAGGGAATTGAATTTTTGATTATTATGGGCCCTCTATTATCCTATCTGATGTGCTGATTTTTTCAAGCTGTCATTCAGGATAAATGAATTGCAAAGTACAATGAGCCAGGCCTGCATCGTAGGAGAACTAAAACAAGTGTAAATGTGCACTGAAATGATTTTAGAGCAAATTTCACAGCACTAATTGTGCCTCCAAGTTATCTCTTTTATGAGTCAAATCTAACCAAAGAATTGAATGTCATTTAGTTACATATGTTAAAAATACAAGCTAGATCAAAATATGTTGCTATAATATGTGGAAATATTATATAAAATAAGTACAAACTTTTCTGATAATTATATAGCTAAGTTAGAGCATGTTAAATAAAATGCATATGATTATTGCATTTTTTTTTTTTTTTTTTTTTTTTTTGAGACGGAGTCTTGCTCAGTCACCCAGGCTGGAGTGCGGTGGCGCGATCTCGGCTCACTGCAAGCTCCGCCTCCCGGGTTCTCGCCATTCTCCTGCCTCAGCCTCCCGAGTAGCTGGGACTACAGGCGCCCGCCACTACGCCCGGCTAGTTTTTTTTTTGTATTTTTAGTAGAGACGGGGTTTCACCGTGTTAGACAGGATGGTCTCGATCTCCTGACCTCGTGATCCGCCCGTCTCGGCCTCCCAAAGTGCTGGGATTACAGGCTTGAGCCACCGCGCCCGGCCGATTGTTGCATTTTTCATAAATTTGAGAAATTTAGTATAGAATATGCAATAATCCTGTAGAATTCACTCAGTCTTATAAAGAAAGACAGGTCTATATTTTTAATATATAATCCTTAAGCGACATAGAAGGGAAATATATACATTGTATATGTAGAGGGAATAACCATGATATTATCTAAAATTTTGGTTGTTGTATGTCACTAAATTTTACACAGATAATGGTGGGAAACTCCATATGGTAGGATTTTATTTTTATAAAGTAGCTATTATTTTATTAAAATTCACGTGGGAAATTCTCAATGCCATGAACTGTCTTAACTTAATGCTCTTTAAAAATTTTAATTTAAAATTTTGTCTTAAATATCTGTTGAAAATTACATTCCCATTTAAGAAATAACAGACAGTATTCCTTCAATTCATTTAACTATCTTTTCTGAAAAACATAATGAACTTCTAAATACCATTCAGTATAATCGGTTTTATCATGTAATGCTTTGCTTTTTATTCAATGCCATGAATAAATACTTGATTTAAGCAGAAATTGTATTACATCCAGTACTAATTATCTCTACCATTAAGTTCACAATTTATCTTTGGATTTGTTACTATTGAGACTTTAATTACGTAGAATTAGAAATGGGAGGAACAGAAGTAAGCAATAGTGAAGCCACCCTATGCTAAAAGTACATTTTCTGACTTTTGTCAATTATGACTTATACTGACTTGCTTTGCTTATGAGAAAAGCTGAAAAACATACCAAATATAGCAATAATTTAATGTGAATTGGGCAACGACTACATTTAAACATTCTTTATGGCTTCTGTATCAGCCTAGACAATATCTCATAAATGAGGGGAAAAAGTCATTATGCCATAATTTAGTGGTATGTTATACTTCTGGATGCAAAATTTATACTTGTGTCTTTTTATTACTAAAGTGAGAATGACAGATTCTTAAATTTATTAAAATTATTAAAATATAGAATATAATTTTATATATTATAATATAGAATAATATAATATAGAATAAGGAGAAAAGACATTAATTCTGATTCTATGCAGAAATGGGGGAAAATAGCAAAGGGAACAAGTTCCAAGGTGTCCAATAAAAACTGCTTGCCATCTGTATTAGTTATCTGTTGCTGCATAACAAATTACCCTAACATCTTATCAGCTTAAAGAAACTAATGTTATTATTTCACATCATTTCTGAGGATTAGATATCCAGGAGTGACATTGCTTAGTGATTCTGGCTCAGAGTCATTCATGAGACTGCAGTCAAGCTGTTGGCCAGGAGGGCTCCAGTTTCTGCAGACTTGAGTGGGGCCAGAGGATCTGCTTCCAAGTTCACTCGCATAGCTATTGACAGGAGGCTCTCTTCTTTGTCTACTATATCTAGGCGATCTTAGTACCTCTTGATAGATTAAGGTGATGAAAGCTTCTATAGCACATCAATCCGTAATTTCAATGGCCTATGTTAATAAACATTAATATTTGGTCACATTATAGTCCATTATGGGCACTTTCAATCAGTAAGTCTTTTACATATTCATCCAGAGATTCAAGCTCCTTCTATCTTTCTGATTTTCTCTCTTACAAATACGAGATTTTTCCATTCTTTTGGCAGATGAAAAAGAAATATTTGCAACTCATGTAAGACTGTATGCTATTTTAAAAATACATAGGGATTACATTCAAATCAATAGAAAAAAGACTAGGAACTCAATAGAACATCATGCAAATGATATAAAGAGTCTTAATCCAAGCTCCAAAGACCGAGTGTGTAAGTGGACTGAGAGTTGTAGGCAAGAAGTCAAGGGAAAAATAGCTTCAACATTCCCAAATCTCAGCTGAAGTCAATAGAGGAAGGGTTAAGGAGAGGTCACTGGGCATCAGTTTAGGATGTCATTGTTGACTTTTGACAAAGAAGTGTAAGTAGAGCATTTGAGAGTGGAAGTCGGATTTCAGTATGCTGGTGAGTGCTGCAGAGTTAAGTAAGCAGAGGCAGGAATGAATGTTAACCATTGTCAAGAACTTCACAATGATAAAATTGCTTTGAATTGTATCCATTTTTAAGCTTTTATTTTCAGTTCAGGGATACATTTGCAGGTTTGTTATATAGGTAAACTCGTGTCAGAGTGGTTTATTGTACAGATTATTTCATCACTCAGGTATTAAGCCTATACTCATTAGCTATTTTTCTTGATTCTCTCCCTCCTCCCATCTTCTACCCTCTGGTAGGCTGCAGTGTCTGTCGTTCCCCTGTAGGTGTCCATGTGTTCTCATCATTTAGTGTCCACTTACAAGTTAGAACATGTGGTATTTGGTTTTCTGTTCCTGAAATAGTTTGCTAAGAATTATAGCCTCCAGCTCCATTCATTTTCCTGCAAAGGATACAATCTCATTCTTTTTTATGGCTGCATAGTGTTCCATTGTGCATATGTACCACATTTTCTTTATCTAGTCTATCACCAATGGGTATTTAGGTTGATTCCATGTCTTTGCTGTTGTGAATAGTGCTGCAATGAGCATGTGTATGCATGCATATTTATAATATAACAATTTATATTCCTTTGGGAATGTACCCCGTAATGGAATTGCTGGGTTGAATGGTAATTCTGTTTTCAGCTCTTTGAGGAATTACCACACTGCTTTTCAAAGTGGTTGAACTAATTTATACTCCCACCAGGAGCGCATAAGCATTCCATTTTCTCTGCAACTTTGCCATCACCTGTTATTTTTTGACTTTTAAATAAGAGCCACTCTGACTGGTGCAAGATGGTATCGATATGGTTTGCTTTGTCCTCACCCAAATCTTATCTTGATTTGTAATACCCATAATCCCAGGTGTCGTAGGAGGGACCCAGTGGGAGGTAATTGAATCATGGGGTGGTTTCTCCCATGCTGTTCTCATGATAGTGAGTGAGTTCTCATGAGATCTGATGATTTTATAAGCATCTGGCATTTCCCCTCTGCCGGCATTCATTCTCTCTCCTGCCACTCTGTGAAGAGGTGTCTTCCACCATGATTGTAATTTTCCTGAGGCCTCCACAGCCATGCAAAACTGTAAGTCAATTAAACTTCTTTTCTTTATAAATTACCCAGTCTTGGGTATTTCTTCATAGCAGCATGAGAAGGTACTAATATAGTATCTCATTGTGGCTTTGATTTGTATTTTTCTATTGATCAGTGATGTTGAGTTTTATTTCATATGCTTGTTGACCGCATGTATGTCTTAATTTGAAAAAGTTTATCTTCATGTCCTTTGCCCACTTTTTAACAGAGTTTTTTTTTTTTTTTTTTCTTATAAATTTAAGTTTCTTATAGATGCTGGATATTAGACCTTTGTCAGATGCATAGTTTGCAAATATTTTCTCATTTTCTTAGGTTGCCAGTTTACTCTGATGATAGTTTCCTTTGCTGTGCAGAAGTTCTTGTTTAATTATAGGTCTCACTTGTTAATCTTTGCCTGTGTTGAACTTGCTTTCGGCATCTTCATCATGAAATCATTGCCTGTTCCTATGTCCAGAATGATATTGCCTAGGTTGTTTTCCAGGGTTTTTATAATTTTGGGTTTTACATTTAAGTTTTTAATCCATCTTCAGTCGATTTTCATATATGATGTAAGGAAGGGGTCCAGTTTGAATCTTCTGCATATGGCTAGCCAGTTATCCCAGCACCATTTATTGAATAGGGAATCCTTCCCCATTGCTTGTTTTTGTCAGCTTTGTTGAAGAGCAGATAGTTGTAGGTGTGTGTCCTTATTTTTGGGCTCTCTATTCTGTTCCATTGGTCTGTGTGTCTGGTTTTGTACCAGTACCATGTTGTTTTGGTTACTGTAGTCTTGTAAAGAAAGCAAGAAAAGAGTGAGACTAGTAGAAAAAGAGCGAGATATATTTAATAAAAGTTTTTGTTGGTTTGTTTTTTAGTACAGGAACAATTAAGCATTTTTGAAGATCAAGTAGAAAGAGTCACCTGAGAAAATGAAGCTGAAGACTTGAAAAAATAATGGATGATTAATGAAGTGCATCATCATTGTAAATTGTGGAATTCACAATTCCATCATCCACTACTTACAAGCCTCTCCTGGGCGAGAAGCATAGCAAAACCTTTGAGTTTTAGGTAACGATTAAGATGGTATAAGTTTAAAGCTCTTATTTAAAATTAGAGATGTGCAAATTCACGATTTAACCTAAGGAGATACAACTAAATTGGTACTCCTGCTATGTTCCCACAGCACTCCTCACCTCCATCTATCCCCCTTTCTCCTTTGCCATTCTGAACTGTGGACTTGTGACTATTTACAAGCCTATCCCACCAGCCTCCTGCATCTCCCTGCTGTTGAGGGAGTGTCTGAATATTGGGAAACAAATAGGAATCCTTAACACTGCTCATAACCTAAGCAAGTGTAGTTTTCCAACTATGAGACCAGGTGTTATGAGTGAGGTGAAGCTGAAAAGGCTCGAGGAGGAGTCAATAAAAATAATGCAGTCTGGGAAAATAGAACTTATGTGAGACTTTTTAAAAATTCAGAAACAACCCACCCCACCCTAAAAAAAAACACGGTGAAATAAGGCAGAAATGTGATAAAACAAGGAAAGAAGTTGAAAAGTATATTAACAATTACTAAAGATAAAGGCTTCAATTAGAAAGTTAGTGAGTATAAATGCTTAGTCTCTCAATAAATGTTTCTCAAATTATTAAAAACATTGGCTTCCGGGTCAGCATGAGGGTTCCTCTCTTTCTGCGGCAGAAGGCATATTAAAGTGATTGCTACACCTCTCTACTTGTTATTTTATAACACTGAGTTAAAGAAATCTCATGGGTTCTATTTATTCTTCGGTGGTGTGACTGATTTTACCATGGGGAAATAGCCTCAGGAGACAAGTAAGAGGTGGATATTTACCATGACGGTAAATTTGTTTTAATTTTTTAATTGCTTTTTCCTCCCATTGACTTTGAATGAAACAGATGGAAAACCTAGAGTTGAGCTGGGCAGGCCTTTTCTATGTTCTGCTATTTGTGAATAAATGCACATGTGTGTGTGCATATGGGCATGTGTACGTGTTGAGGGAACAGGCTTAACAACCGCCTGCTACCATATTTTTCTCATCATCCCCCAACTTTCTGGATTTCTGATATAAGACAGTTGGTCAATGTTAAAATACAAAGCTAGCAAAGACACAATATTAAGAATCTATTAGGTGCGTTTAAAATTAAATTATATTCATAAAGGCTGATAATGTTCATATTTGAAAACGGCAATGTGATAAAGAAAAAATATGAGAAATAATGAAAAAAGGTGAAAAAACTAGAGAAGCACCAAAAATAAAACAAAATGTCAGCCTAAGTGGGGAGGGTTTTTGGAAAATATTTGCAGTCAGTCTAAGTCAGATCTAATAAAAGTTTTGAGGCTTAAATTCCAAAAAAAATTGATATGGTGCTTGTTGTTAGTATCCATTGAAGAAAGATGCTCTATTGAAGACAATCAGAAGATGTAATCAACTTGTAAATAATAGTGATGCATTGCAAGGCTTGTTTTTATTTTTTGTTTCCTGATTTTACCTTTCCCCCTAATATCAACATTGTGAATTCTGAAAACTTAATGTTCTGTCAATAGATTCATAATTGATGCCGAATGGTTTTCACAAAAAAATTGTTGTAAAATAAGTGATGAATACTCTTAAAAACATTTTTCATAAAATTTTTAAAACTAAAACAATCCAGAGTCGAACTTAAGAAGACAGATAAATTCTAAGTGCCAGAGAAAAAGAAGTCAAAGCAAAGCAATAAACAAGTGCTGATACAAATGGAACTTGGGGGAATTGAGAAGCATGGGGCATGAGAAAGAGGGCCTGGGATCGAAGAGGGCCTGGGATCAAAGCAAGCCAGGAAGGGATAACTGACCTATTCTCTCAACCTCACAATCTAGAAAAACAGAGTGTACTACCTCTATGTAGTGTCCAAGAGGAACCTAGTAACTAGTAGGTTTAGTCTTCATTATTATGTAAAGATAAACCAATGACCATTATTAAGTAGATTTTTTTTCTTTCTAAAGGAGAGGAAACTAGTTTAATGATACAGTGTTCACAGCAAGAGTAAATCTCAATGTAAGGCCATATTTGTTCCATGGAATAAAATGATCAAGTTCTTCTTTCCTCCCTCTCTCCCTCCCTCCCTCTCTCCCTCCTTCCCTTCCTTCCTCCCTTTGCTCCCCATCCCTCCTTCTTTCTTTTTCTCTTCCTCCTCCTCCTTCTCCCCTCTCTCTTTCCTTTTGTTTTTCCTTTTTCAGAATAGCACATTTTTTTGATTGAAGATTATAATTCAAACTCAATTCCTGGGTAGTACAAGGTTGAACATGAATAAAATCGAATGTGGAGATAGTGATGTTTTTTACTGAGCAACTGAAGGAACAGCAAGAGTAGCCCCAGTAGAATATTAGAAATAAATAAAATTAATGAAAAAACTGGTACAGGATTTATTAATACCTGGGTGTTTGGACATTTTCACAATTTAAGTTCCATAGGATATACACTTTTTCTCTTACACATATGCATGCACACACATACCCGTGCACTCAAGTTACACCCCCAATTAAAAAATACACACAATAGAAAAAAACAACTATAAAAGAGAATTATCAAAAATAGAGGATTTTTTGCCACAAGAACCAGAAATACTAGAATAATTCAAAAGACTTAAGAATCCTATTTGGCCGGGGGCTGTGGCTCACGCCTGTAATCCCAGCACTTTGGGAGGCCAAGGCAGGCGGATCACGAGGTCAGGAGATCGAGACCATCCTGGCTAACATGGTGAAACCCGGTCTCTACTAAAAATACAAAAATTGGCCGGGCGTGGTGGTGGGCGCCTGTAGTCCCAGTTACTCGGGAGGCTGAGGCAGGAGAATGGCGTGAACCCAGGAGGTGGAGCTTTCGGTGAGCCGAGATCACGCCACTCCAGCCTGGGCAACATAGTGAGACTCCGTCTCAAAAAAAAAAAAAGAAATGGCTACAAGTGAATAATAGATGGTTCAGTCAAAACATCTCTTTCCAGCTGACTAGTTCTAAGATACACAGTTCCTTTGTCATTTTTGTTTGCAGTAGATGGTGTTAATGAACCTGATGTCCTAGCAAACAATGGAGCTTCTGTAACCCTTTATAGTAGATACTTCTTGGAATGGGCATTGTTGGGGCAATACAATTAGGAATGACTAAAGGAAAATGTATTAACACAATATACGTGCAAAACATGTCATCTCATACTTTAAACTTGGTGGAGGCTGAAACATCCTAAAAGTCAGACTATGATATTACAATGTCTGCAAAAAAAACCAAACCAAACCAAAACAAAACAAAACAAAAAACCAGTATTACATCAGGATTTCTGCCACAGAATTAACGTGGGGGTGAGGTTTACTGAACAAATAGTTCAGGTCATACAGCAATGAGTAAAAGAAATTGGTGTTACCAAGCAGACAAATTAGGCATCACTTTCTTCTTTACAAGAGATTGTGAAATGCAGTCACACATTGGATTTGGAAAGATTATTCAGTTTTAATATTTAATATATAAACATTTCTAGAGATGAAGTTATTAACAAGATGATATTGGATAATGTAGCAGTACTAAACAAAAAATTTCTAGAGATTATTCTACATTAATAGAATCTTTCAATACCACTTTAAAAAGTATTATTTTGAATGACTACAAAGGTATGATAGTTAAGATATGATTTCATTTAGGAATGTATTGTAAGGCTGATATATTTCAAACTCTTCATTGGATCAGCACTGCTTTTAAAAAGACAACTGCTAGTACTTTGTATGATCACACCTGATTCATTAGAATTCACTGTGAAGTCTGATTTTATTAGAATAGCAATAAATGGAACAAGATATAAACTTTATATTGCACTGTGAGTTTCCTACTTACACAACTAATAAAATTGACTAGGTCATATGTATAAATAGAAGAGAACCTGGGCATGATGATCTGACAGATTAAGCTCTTTGAAGTATTATTCACAAATATTTTGCTTTCACTGTGAGAGTTACAGTTGAGGTCCTTGAGTTGAATGGGTCTTATCTACTCAATAAAACTCTCTGCGGTGATGAAAACGCTCTATACCTGCGTCGTCCCATATGGTAGTCATCAACCACACATGGCTCTGGAGCCCTTAAAATGTGGCTAGCATACCTGAGAAACTAAATTTTTAATTTAATTTATTCTGGTTAAACTTGAATTTAAATAACTACATGTGACTAATGATTACATTATTGGACAATGCAAGTTTATAGCATGGATCTATAGTGGAAGTTTAGAATTAATAGAACCAGGGGCTCCAATTTCACATGCTCTTGCAGAGTAGAAATGTTCTTATTTACCAAAAATAATATTGAGGACTATAAAGTAGATTATCATTTGCTGACAGAATTCATGAGAATTAGAGATTAAGATGGTGGCACTAATTTAAAATAGCTGTCATCAAAAAAGAGGTAGCTGTAATACAGTCCAATATTAAATTATCAAGGACACCAATAAAAATTTAATGGAGTCCATTCAACAAGCCTCAGTAGTAAAAGAGAAGCTATAACAGGCAATAAAAAAATAACTCAAAAGCCTCCAGCATCTAGAAAATAAAACAGGCCTATTGAAGAAACTGTCCAGATTTCACTATACAAAAATGTTCCAAGTATCTCAGACCAGGTAGACATAACTTTTTAAACTTCAGGTAAAAGGAGGAATAACTATTAATCAGTTGCGGAAGAGAATTTCTTTATATTTGCATTACTTTGTAGTGCCATGCATGAAGCTAAATACCTCATTCCTAATATCTATAAAGATAATTAGGGAATGCAATTAGAATCTGCTGCAGTGTATACTGACATAAAAAGTAATATCGGAGACACTGGAACAATGGTAAAGCCGTATTAAAGCATGATTGCAATATACCTCACAACATCCAGCCTGGTCAATGAAAGGTTAAATATCACACTGTCCTACAATTAGAAACTGCCCAAAAAATATAGGTGAAAGATTTTGGATATTATCTAGCTGATGAAAGAATGAGGCATTATTATCAAGTAATTCAGTTGTCTGCTATAACTCCTGTCAAAACTTTAAATGGTAGAAGCAATATAGTAATATTAGAAGTAATTCTTCAATTATTGTTTATTATTTCCCATGATTTCTTAAATAACTGCAGAGTAAAATTTGCCTCATCGAAAGAGACAGCAACATTTCAAGAATTCCAGTGTGTGCATTTATATATAAAATAAATATGCACTAATATTTTGCTTAAAATGCAATAAAGGAATTTTTAAAACAATAGAAAGAAAATGGGCAGTGTGAAAAAATGTAGACTGTGTGAAAATAGGAGTACTTGAAACATAATCAATGAATTTCTATAAATGAAAAATAAGTTATTTAATTTAAAATAAAGAAGTCCAGGTCCAGTGATTTGTGCTTGTAATCTCAGCACTTTGGAAGGCTGAGGCGGGAGGATCGCTTGAAGCCAGGAGTTTAAGACCAGTGTGGATGACATACTGAGACTCCATCTGTACAAAAAATTTTTTAAAATACAAGAAACTAGCTTGACATGGTGGCACATGCCTGTGGTCCTAGTTACTCAGAAGGCTAAAGTAGAAGGATCCTGTGAGTCATGAGTTCAAGGTTGTAGTGAGCTATGATCATGCCACCACAATTTAGCCAGGGCAATAGAGTAAGACCCTTTCTCAAAAAGATAATATAATATAAATATTTTCTATAAACATAATATATAATACAAAAAACCTCAGTGAGTAGTTGGAGAGCAGATTAAATAGCTGAAAAAAGAATTAGTAAACTGGGAAATAGATGTAAGGAAATTACTCAGTGACTAACATGGAGAGTTAAGGGATAGAAATGTATGAAAGATAGCTTATGAGAAACATAGGCGGACAAGACTTTTTATTGAAATAATACATCCTCATCTATAGTCCAACTCAATTTTCTTAGATGCAGGCCAGGAGGAAAAATGATCTAACAATTTATCATTTCAAAACACAAGAGGACATAAGCTACTATGAACAAGAGTCGGTAGAAGAAACCTAGCAAATTTAGACCCCAATGACTTAGATAGTCTCATGATCAGAAATGGATTAAAAAATAATTTATGAATGGAAAGTTCGAAATATGAAGCCACAACATAAACAAGTAATAAGATTTAAAATAACAAAACAAATCTGAAAAACAAACCAGGATATTCAGAAAAAATCCCTGAAACTGAAGGATAGATTTAAATAAATTTATTTAGATTTAGCAAAGAGACACAAACAGAAGGAAAATAGAAGACGTATTAGAACACATGGAGGCTATAATGAGAAAAAGCTGCACACATCTATTCAGAGTTTCGGAAGAATAGAAATGCAAACATGGGAAGAAATAATATTTTAAGAGTGACTGAGAATCCCAAGAATTAAGATTGTCAGATTCAGAAAGCATCCCAAATCCTATAAGGATAAATAAAAATAAATCCAAGTCTAGGCATGTTTAGCAAACAGCAAAACTCCAAAGATAAAGAGAAGGTCATAGAAACAACCAGAGAGGAAAGACACATTACCTATAATGTACTGTCTGCTGGATTCACTGAAGGTGTTTCAAAAGCAAAAATAAAAGCCAGAATATGTTGACGTGTTATCTTAATAGAACTTAGAGAAAATAACTACAATCAGGAATTGTTTACTCAGCAAATTCACTCTCAAGACTGATCAATTCCAACAAACAAAAGCAGTTTATTGTAAGTATACGTTCTTATGATGAAATATTACAGATAGAAGACAAAATAAATTGATCACAAACTAAAGAAAATTTAAGATCCAAATAGAAACTAAAAGTTAAGAAATAAGGAACATGTTGGTTAGCATCAAGTGATAAACCATGATAATTTCTAACTTGCGGGATTGGTAGACAATTTTTATATGTAATATATATAATATATATATATATAACATGTTTATATTTTTATATATAATATATATATAACATGTTACTGGAAACAAATGTTACATTACATAGGAACTGTGCTATAGAAGTCAAATCATATGTATTAAGTGTGTGTTAAAAAGAAGATAGGCACTGATTAACTTCAGTCTTATTAAACTAAATATGCATGGTATTTTTAAAGAATATCCATTAATAATAAAAACAGAGTACATAACATCCAAGTCTGTAGAGGAGGAAAAAATGCAATAAAAAATGACACTAGAAGGCAAGAAGACAGGAAACAAATTAAGGTTAAATGTATCAGTATCAGTATTCTCAATAAATATAAGTCGACTAACCTCCCCTTCATCTCCACACACGGTTAAGAGAAACTGTTGGGTTATATGTTGTCTATGGAAGATACACATAAAGACATAGAAAGTTAAATATACTTTTAAAGATGGCCAGGTAAGTTCAGGTATTTCTCTTTTTATTTGCCTATAAACCGTTCAAAAGCAACAAAGAAAATAAAAAATGAAAATTACAGATACCAGGGATTTTTGGAAAATTAAGCAGCATCAAACCCCTTAAATCCTGAAAGTGGTGAGGGCACTGGCAAAGCATTAGAGTCAAAACAGGGGTAGAAACAGAGTGGACCCCTCATCTGCCAACCTCCGAAAATGGTGAATGACATGCCTGTTCTAAATCCTTTGTCTGCAGCAACTGAAATACACTATACAAACCGTTTTCATGACATTCCTTTGATCTTAATGTTTTCCAAGAATTAGAGGCAAGGTTGAACTAGGAACCAACCATACAATGAAGAACCCAAATGGGAACTTGTGTGATAAATATGTCATCTTAAATGGTAGATTAAAAAGATGAACTATTGTTCAAATGGTGTTGTGACAACTGGATACTTATCTGAAAAACAACAAACAAAAACAGAACAAGAAGGCTTGAATCCATACCTTACATCAGGGTAAATTTCAAGATAACTAAATATTTAAAAAAATAAAACCATTAGCGTACTCTAAAAACCTTAGGAGAAAATTGTAAATATAATTTCAGACTGAGGATAGTCTTTCTAAATACAACACGAAACAAGGTACAAAAGGAAAGCATAGAATTTTTTCCATGTAAAAAAGACCATTGGCAAAGTAAAAAGACAAATGACAAAATGAAAAACAATATTTGCAATTCGCATCACAGATAAAAGGTCTCTACCCACTTCTTTTCCATGCCACAACAAAATGCTACCTTCATCAATACGACCAGAGACTTGACAGAATGAACATATGACCAGCCAGATAACAGAATAGGAAATACAAATGACTTTTAAACATAAAAAGGTTACCAACTTTACTTAGTACAAAAGAAATACAAAGTAAGACAACACTGAGGTATCATTGTTTAATCTAACTGATTGGCAAAGATCAAGTTAGAAAACACATTCAGTGTGTTAGGCAACTGGAAAATAGCCACTCTCATACCTTGATGATAGGAGAAAAAATCGATAGTTCACACCCTTAGAAACACGTCTACTCTTTGGCAAATTATTCCGCATGTGGATATTTATCATGTACGTTTGCTTTTATAAATGAGAAGTTATATTCACAAATTACACATTGCAGAATGGTTTGTAATGCCAAAGTTTAGAAACCACCATAATACCCAACAATAAAGAATGGATTCTATAAATAGTAGTTTTGATTCACATAATGTAATACTGTATAGCTTTTGTGACTTGACATGGAATAATCTCCAAGCAAATGCAAAACATGGACTCCTTATCGTTGATGTCATGTTTCAATCATTTATTCATGTATGCACTCAGTCATACATTCCTAGGAAGCATTTTTATGGTTGCTCATGTATTGATTCTTATAGAGTATAAGAATTAATATATATATAATATATATGTATAAAATGGCCTATATATTAAAGGCAGTATAATTTAGTGGCAGAGGATTGAACAGATGGAGAATGAAGACAACATACACAAAACCATTGAAAACAATTTAGACTCCAGAAGGAAATTTCTCTTCAATATAGAAAAATAAGTATCTCTATTAGAATATATAAATCAATTTTAATTTTATTTACTTTAAAAGCACATTTAGTGCAGTCTTTACAAAAGATGCTAATTTTTTTTCTGACATTAAAAAGTTAATTAGTAAGTCTGAGTGCCTTTTTCACTACCTAAAATGCAATCTGTTCATTTGTGGGTGGAATATGTTATGATTTTATTGTGTCATGCACTGACCGGCTGCTAATTTATATTAAGCCACGTATATTTGTTCAAAAGAGCAAAATATTCAGGGAATAATCAAAACAATCCCTCCTAGTTCCAATAAAGTTTCATCCTAGTGCTTTCTGTTAATTGCCCCTGACTTTATACACGACAACAGATGGACTCCATGGCTGAAAGAAAAAAAAACAATGTAGTCTATGTCAACTTTAGTAGAAATTCTCAAAGACAAAAAAGGCAGACATAAAAGGCACATTTGAAGACAAAACTGTATGAAATTTACACAATAGTATTTGTGGATAAACATAAATATTTTAGAAGTGTACAGATGGAAATACTTTTCAAAGTTTTTGATAATAGAAAGAAAAGACAAATTTTTAAATCAGTAACTTATCTGTAGTTTCATGCTTTTAAACTGCATTATATTCTTTGGGTTCATAGACTTATTTTTCTGTTAAAATTCAATGTTTATTTGAGCTACATATTTTTGTCAAGGTTCTTGTTCTATGTTTGAGAAAAAGGGCACCTCTAGTGCAGTTCAACGTTTTTATATTAAAGGGTGACTAATCATGTCCTTCTCTTCTTGTTCACACTTTTTACTAGGCAGATGAAATGTTTTGCAAATTTAGAATCCATGTGCCATCTGGCTTTGTTGTACATAATTCATGCACTGAAAGGCAGTGTAGTTACATGATTAAAAGCAACTACTTTGGAGTCAGATATACCTTCTTTTGTCACAGACTGCGTGAACAAGAGCTAATTACTCACCATCTCTGGGCATCTACTATTGACATTAGCGCCATATTTTGGAGGTCAAGCAAGTCTGCCTAATATGATCCTCATATTATGATTCTCCCAGGTGAAAGAACCTCTGTGGACTGCATAAAACATACAACCTGTATTTGCAACTACATTGACTCCTAGCTATACAGGGTAGCACTGTCTAATAGATACATTACATGAGCTATCCGTGTGTAATTTCAAATTTTCTAGTAGCTACATTTTTAAAAATAGACAGGCAAAGTTTATTCTAAAAGTATATTTAGTTTAACACAACTTATTTAAAATATTATCATTTCAATGTGTAATCAATTTAAAAATCTTATTGAGTTGTTTTCATTATTTTTCTATATTGCATTTTCAAATTTAGTGTGTTTTATATTCATATCACAAGTCAACTCAGACTAGTCACATTTGAGGTGCTCAATAGCCTCCTGTTGCTAGTGATTTCCATATTGGACAGCACAGATAAAGAGAGCTGCAGCTGGATTTAGAAGAAGCAACCAGAGAATGCACTGGCATAGACACTTGGAGGCGAATAGAACTAAACTGATTTAAGGAAAAATGTGGTTACACAAGGAAAGATATTCTCATCATAGAATTTATGAATGGTACTGATTCTTATTTTAAAATAACTTTCCAAAATATACAAACTGGGCAGGGGATGTTTCATCTAGCACATGATATTTCACCTCTTTAAAATTAAAAAATGTTACCACCTAAAGATTTACAGCATAGGACTAAATACCATAAAATGTCAAGGTGATTTCCACTTGAAATTGATCAGAAAGAAAAAATTATATCTTAGCCTAAGAAGATTCAGGAAAACATATCGTTAAATATGTAAAGCAGTCTCAGGAGATGCTGCCCCCAAAAATGCCCTTCATTCAAAAGAAATGGCTCTTAAAATTTATAAACTACTTTAGTAAAGTTTCAAGATACAAAATTAACGTGCAAAAATCAGTAGCATTTCTATACATCAATAACGTCCAGGCTGACAATGAAATCAAGAACACAATCCCACTTACAATACCCACAACGAAAATGAAATACCTAGGAATACAGCTAACTAAGGAGATGAAAGATCTCTACAAGGAGAGCCACAAAACAACTGCTGAAAGAAATCAGAGGTGGCACAAACATGAAAAAACATTCCATGCTCATGGATAGGAAAAATCAGTATCATTAAAACGGTATAATGTACAGATTCAATGCTATTTCTAGCAAGCTACGAATGTTGTTCTCACAGAATTAGAAAAAAAAAACTATTTTAAAATTAATATGGAACCAAAAAAGAGCCTGAATAGGTAAAGCAATCTTAAGCAAAAAGAACAAAGCCCGAGGCATCACACCACCCAACTTCAAACTATACTATAAAGCCACAGTAATCAAAACAGCTTGGTACTGGTACAAAAACAGACACATAGACCAATGGAACATAATAGAAAACTCAGAAATAAAGCTGCATACCTACAACCATCTGATCTTTGACAAGGTTGTCAAAAACAAGCAATGAGGAAAAGACTCTCTATTCAATAAATTGTGCTAGAATAACTGGCTAGCCATACACAGAAAAAAGAAGCTGGATCCCTATCTTTTCATATATATGAAAGCACAATCTCTGTGCTTTCTAGGATTTTGAAGAATTGTACTTATGAGCATTGTATTATTCAAAATATATACACATATATATACATATACATATAAATTAATTCAACATAGATTAAAGATTTAAGTGTAAGACCTCAAACTGTAAACATTCTAGAAGAAAACCTAGAAAATACTCTTTTTGACATCAGCCTTGGCAAGGAATTTTTGTCTAAGTCTCCAAAAACAATGGCAACAAAACCAAAAATAGACAAGTGGAACCTAATTAAACTAAAGGTCTTATGCACAGCAAAAGAAACTATCAACAGAGCAAACAGCCAGCCTACAGAATGGGAGAAGATACTCACAAACCATTCACCCAACAAAGACCTGGTATCAAGAATCTATAGGGAACTTAAACAAATCAATGAGCAAAAAACAAATAATCTCATTTAAAAAAATGGGTAAAGGATATGAACAGACACTTCTCAAAATAAGAGATTCCAGTGGTGAACAAACATGAAAAAATGCTCAGAATCACTAATCATCAGAGAAATGCAAATCAAAACTATGATGAGATACCAACTCATAACAATCAGAATAGCTATTACTAAAAAGTAAAAAAACAACAGATGCTGGCAAGGCTGCAAAGATAAGGGAATGCTTATATGCTGCTGGTTACAATGGAAATTAGCCATTGTGGAAAGTATTCTGGCAATTTTTCAAAGAACTTAAAACACAGCTATCATTTAATCCATCAATCCCATTACTGAGTATATACCCAAAAGAAAATAAATTACTCTACCAAAAAGACATATGCACTTATATGTTAATCACAGCACTATTCACAACAGCAAAGACAAGGAATCAACCCAGGTGCCCATCAACTGTTGATCGGGTAAAGAAATGTGGTACAAATATACCATGGACTACTATGCAGCCATAAAAAAAAAATCATGTCTTTTGTGGCAACATGCATGGAGCTGGAGGTCATAATCCTAAACAAATTAATGCAGGCACAGAAGACCAATTACCATTGCTCTCACTTGTAAATGGGCGCTAGGCATTGAGCACACATGGACATAAATAAGGAAACAACAGGCACTGTGAACTACTAGCGGGTAGAGGAGGGAGGTGGATTATAAAACGACCTATCGGGTACTGTGTTCACTACCAGGGTGACAGGATCCGTACTCCAAACCTCAGCATCATGCAATATTCTCATGTAACAAATACGCACATGTACTCTTCTGTATCTACAATAAAACTGAAATCCAAGAAAGAAAGAAGAATTTCTATTGGCAATGCTTTTGCTTTCATCTAAGTCTAATTCAGATTCATGTCTGCCAAGAGCTGACTTCCTATGTCTCCATCCTGACAGGGAGAAGCCCCAAAGTACCCAATTCCTTCATTCTGTTCTTGCAATTATTGTGTCTCAATCTCTTTCTGGAAAAAGCCCCCACCTAAATGTTAGGAAGCCATTAAGAATTCATCTCCATTCAATCTTTCAAATCTCTGCCAAAATTGAGAACAGAGTGCCAAACAGCTCCAAGTTGTTTGTAGATCTGAGCTGAGCTGAACAGATGAATTCAAACGGAATCTTTATTTCCCATTACAAATTCTGAGTTATCTGACTTCCTATCAGATTTAATTTTGATTACTGCTACTGGTTTTATTAATGAAAGCAGTAGGAAAAAAATGGATAATCACATATAAAGCAGTCTATAGTGTAACCACATTACAAATATAGATAATTCATTTCTCCGTGGTTGTCCTGATCACATTTCACAACTTATTATCAGCTGGTTACTGAATTTTTCAACAAATATGCTTCTCTCTTTTGTGATGGTAGCTGCCTCTGTGATTTTGTTTTTTCGTAAGTGTCAAAAGTATGCAAGCATACAATCTATTAAATAAAACAAATTTTGGTGGCTTTATTTTATTTATTCAGTAAGATGTGCAACATTAGTGAAAAATTAGACAAGTTTGTGTGTTTGCACAAAATAGAAGATTAATTGATATTAAGGTATAAAAAGGGATGCTTTTCATTATGAACAATCTCTGTGCTTTCTAGGATTTTGAAGAATTGTACTTACGAGCATTGTATTATTCAAAATATAACTGTGAAATCTTTCTCACTGCCTAAAAAACAAGTCATTACCATCAAGTGGTGCTTGCCCTATGGGTTTATCATGGCACATACACCTTAATGATAGATGTACAGGTGAGTGACAGTTCACTTGAGGGAGCAGTTAAGAGTAAAAAAGGCACAGCTTACTACAAGTAATTACTTAACCTCTCTTTAATTCCTATAAAGCATCAACATAAAAGTTATTTCAATGAATGCCACAAGGGTTGTAGTTAAATATGACGTATGCTAAAAATTTTACTGCAGAAAGTAATGCAAAATTGAAATGACTACGAGGATAGCTTGTATACTAGGAAAATATCTTTGAACAAACACAGGCTTCTTCTGAATAATCCCTTTTTGCTTTATATGTCAAAATACAAGAATTCAAATACATTTTTCCATCATATCAGACCCTAGAGAGTGGATATTAGGTGGTCTGAATACACTAGAGAAGAGATTAAAGAAATTGAACAGCTAGTTTGCAGTTGTACTTTTCTTGTGGTGCTTTTAAAAAGAGAAAAAAGTCATTGGATAAGAAAAGAGAACCATTTAAAATGCCCAACAAAAAATGGAAACAAAAACATACACATATATATGTAAATGTGTATATATTAAGGGAAAAATCCATGTATATATGCTTTTGTGTATATATAGTACATTGTATTGTACATACATATATGTATCAAATATATACAGACACACACAAATGCACACACATATATGTAACAATCATCCCTTTTAAAAATTCATAAATGCATCACGGGCCAAGTTGAGCACTTTATGCCTTGTAAGGTTACTTTTTATGCAGATTACTTGGAAAAGTACTGTTTGCCTCTCTTGTGTGACTTCCATGAAATCAGCATTCAGCAAGTCTGTCTTCCTGGCAAACAACGGAACATTCAGCTCATATGTAAGAAAAGAGATCCCACCAATGAGAAGGAAGGGCACAGAGTGGGAAAAGTGACAACTCTGGTACAAAGAAGCAAAGAACGATGATTCAGAAGGAGGGTGGGAGAGCGAAGCCTGCCTCCATGCCTGCCACGGTGTAGATTCCACAACTGGCACTTACTTGGCAGATAACCCGCCAGGGCGCTGACCTTGGCAGCTTTACAGAGGTAACCTTTATGTGAAGAGGAACTGTTCATAAACAATGTCTCCAATATACTTGCCACAAAAATTATTTATTTTTCCCAGGAAAAAGGAAAAAATACACAGCAAGGCATATTTTATATTTCCATCCCCCCCGCACCCCTTTATAAACTAAACCCCTTGTTTCAGGGGCAACATTTATGGCTCACTATGGAAAATTTCCCATATGCCCTATCCGTCTTTCGTAGTCCTTAAGGATGTGTAAACAACATTTAATTATAGGATACAGCAACAATGGCTTTTATGAGCTCACTGAATTTTCCTTTCAATTCAAGGCCATAGGATAACTAGTTCTCCTTAGTAACGTTTGTCTGGGTAATTCTGTTAGGCAATTTCATTTCCAGAGGGGCAGTCTCCACCTGGACTGTTGCCTTCTGTCCTAGGGGTTCTTCTTTCATCCACATGCCACATTATGCAAGTGGCTGTGGTGGTGGCTGTCTTCCTTCCATTTACATGATCATTAACTGCCTGCAATTTGTTATTTTCAGTGTTCCTCTGCTGACAATCAAAGGTGCCAAAATATATATAGTACCTTGTGTGTGAGAAAAAGAAAGCTCTTGTTTAAGAGTAGGAGGTAATTTTATACTCTGGCAGTAGGAAGCATTAATTCAGTGGGAGCAAAGAAAAATGAGAGTCTAACCTTGTTTTTAAATAAACATGGAAAAACTAGGAACAGTGTCCATTCTGGGGAGAAAAAGTATATTTGAAGACTTTACATGCCTGTGCATGCGTAGTAAGCTGCCAGCTGAGACTGGTGGTAAGTCCATTCAGAAATTTCAACTCAGAGCTCCTCTGGGAATAAGGTGCTATTGTGCCTGCTAGTTTCAAGTCAGAAAGGGCTTTTTCCCTTACAGCTGGCATCAGGCTTAGTGATGAATCACTTGGCTCTTAATGGTTTTGTTCCTTTTATTCTGTTGGAGATTACTGGCCTCGATTGATGGCTCCGTGCAACTGGTAAAAGCAAAAAATAGCTGCTCTAGAGTAAAACAACAGGGAAGAAAAACACAAAACAATACTTCTTCCTTAGTTTGGCAGCAAAACCAGTCAGCTTTGGTTGCTGAGGACTGGAAATTTAGTTTCCTATTCTGTACCCCAGATATCATTGTCTTTACTCATAACAGCCAGACCACGCTGTAAATAAAGTAAAATAGTTTCTATTAAATAAGCAAGTACTGTTAAGCCAGAGTGAATACACTTCTATTTTGAAAGGGTATTTTGAGTAATAAAACAATATTATCTTATATATCTACCCTCTATGTCTCCATACAGTACTGCGTACTTTATATATTGTTAGTATTTATCCTAATTTCAATTAATAAACTATGTGTTAGTTATTTGCTTGTCAATAGTGTTCCATGTTATTTTATCAATACCGTAAGTGTGAGAAAGTAAGGAGAAGCCCATCTTGTTCATTAGTGTATCCCCATCACCTGTGCTCAATAAATATTTTAAATCAATGACTATATGGCTAATACAAGGATGTATAAAGTAAGGTGTCATTACATTAGGTATGTTGTGTTATGAAAAAATCAACCAAACTTATACATTCCCATAAAAATATAAAGGAGTGGTAACTGTAACATGAGAGAAAGTGATGTGCAAGTTTGGAGAAGGAGAAATTTACTTTTTGACTCAGGGGAGGGGAGATCAGAGCAGACTGCAAGGCACGGTGGTGTTTAATTTAGTGTTTGAAGGTAGAAGAACAATGGAAACGTTGAGTAGCTGAAAAGGACAGACTCAAAAAAGCATTTGAGTAGAACAAATTGTTTGAAGGGAGAGCTGATTTATAAAAGTTGTTGGAAATCATGCTGGTAAAAACAGTTTAGGATCAAGTTGTTAAAAGCCTTGTGCAATAAACCAGAAGATTTACATTTTATTTAGTCTTAAAGGGAGTTAGGAATGATTTTTAGTGAGTAAAGTACCATAATCAGAATGGAGCATTGAGAACACTAATCTGGAATCAATGTGAAAGATATGTTGGAGTGTGAAGAAGAAACTGAGGAGTTAAATTAAATACTATTATTATCATCTAGAAAGTAGATAATAAGAGTATGAAGTATGGTGAAGAGGGTGTGAATGGAGATGATAGTTTAAATAGAAGAGAGGATGCAACGGCAAAAAGAAGATGCTTTTGTCAACAGAGCATTTGGATTTGGAAGAGAGATGACTTGGAGGTTTTAAACATCATTTAGCAGGCCAGTGATGGCATGGTAACCGGAAATATGGAAAAAATAAATTTGGATGACAGGATGATGAATTTAGTCTTAAGCGTGGTAGAGGCATTGACAGGGCATTGGCTTAGAAAATTTAATTTAAAATGCGATTGGAATTTCAGTTTAAAACCTCCATGGGAGAGCAATCCATGATGATGGGACACCCATGTGAGGAGCAGTAGGCAAATCTAGTGATTTGGAGGCTGATGTCATTGGAAATAAGAAGGCAAAAAGTTCTTCAGTGCCAGGGCAGTCTAGGGGGAAAGGGTGATCTAGAAAAGCATATAGATAAAAAATGTTCTTTACTTAATTCCTAGCTCCTGGGCTCTTCCTCTAGCATTTATAGAGAACTGTGAAGGGCTATGAATGAAATATAATCAACTGCTAAATATCTTATGAAGCTTCACTATACACAAAGCTTGGTAACAGGTTCTGAAGGGACAGAAGGAAATACAGTTCACAATTTCCTCTCATAAAAAAGTTTGTAATCTAATAAGGGAGATGTCATTTACTTAACTACAGATTATTCAAAACCATGAAATAAGCACCTACTTTGTACTTGGTATAGCTACACTTCATACCCCTCAGAGATCTCTTCTCCAGGCTAGACATTTCAGTTCTCTCAACTACTGCTTTAAAAAAGGTGATTTCAAATGTTTTTCCTACTCCCATTCTCCTTCTAATTTATCAATGTTTTTCTTACAGCTGATGTCAGAATTGTGTGCCGAGGTAAGTAGATCACTGAAAGCTGAAGAGTGGCTGTTATATCCAGTGGTAGAATTCCTTAGGTCAGGATATTATATTTCTATCAGTCTAAGCAAAGACCCCTTTTTGGCCATTTGATGAAACTTTTTCTCAATAGAAAAATTAGGAAATACAGATAAGCAATAAAAGATGAAGGAGAAGGAGAAGGAGGAGGAGGAGAAGGAGAAAGAGAAGGAGGAGGAGGAAGAGATGAAGAAGAAGAAGAGGAGGAGGAAGAAAAAGAAGGAGGAGAAGGAAGAGGAGAAGAAAAAGGAGGAGGAGGAAGAGGAGGAGGAGGAGAAGAAGAAGGAGGAGGAGGAGGCGAGGAGGTGGAGGAAGAAGGAGGAGGAGTTGATGACAACAATGACGAAGGAGGAGGAGGGTTAAGAGGAGGAGGAGAGAAGAAGAGGGAGAAAAGGAGGAAGAGAGAATAAGGCAGAGGAGGAGGAGAAAGAAGAATTCCATACCCCCAAATTCTAGTTTTTAGATACAAATTAATCACTTTAACATTTAACTCAGATATTTATTAGTTTCTCTGTCTAGCAGCTGTGTGACCGCAGGACTGAGGTTCTCATCTCTTTTCTAGGATACCAACATTTCTGGGTGGCACCTACCTTTGCCCTCTCTCAGTCTATCAGCTTCTTTTCCTGTTACCTTTGCCCCAGGTCTTAGATCTTGACCCTTCTCTCAGATGTAGGCTGCTGCCACTGTCTACACCAGCCTGCTGCTTGGAGCTCACCAGGTGTTTGTTGCTCCTACACTCGCGTCGTTTCCCTGCATTAGGGAGCCTGCCTGCAACCCTTTCCTTAGGCCCCTTGGCAGTTGCCCTGTCTTCATCAGGGTTGACGCCAATGCCACTTCTTTCCTGAGCTTTCAGTGGATTTTCTCTCTATAGCATGTTATCTGCATGGCTGTCAGAATCATCTAATGATGCTTAAGCCATAAGAAAGATCTTAGGGGAAAACTAGCTCTATTAATTGCCATTGCACAGGGAACTTCAGTGACTGACACTTGACTGTATTTATCATTTCTAATTAATGCCAATTTAAAAACAAAATCATTCTTCCAGGAGACTCTGACCTTAAGTTTCCTCTGATCACTTTCTTGCCTCAGGGTCTTCCCATTGTACTCTCCCCTACTCTCAAGACAGCTAGTAGAGTCATTGGCTCCAGAGACCACCCTGAGATTTCTGTCCCACTCCCCAAATGAGAATATCTACCTTATTGGAGTCCCCGATAACTCTGAATTATCTGGTGGAAGGAGCTGGCCACAGGACACATCAGTATTCTTGATACAGAGCTCAATAGTAAACTCTGGACTTATTGTCAGTTCACTGCACCATATTATTAGAACACTTAACATCATAAGAACATGAAAGTACCATTTACACCAGCAAAGCGAAACAGAAATTTATTGGCTTAAAAAGCTGAAAATTTTTGTTACCTGTGTGTGTGTGTGTGTGTGTGTGTGTGTGTGTGTGTTGAGAACACTTAAGACTTACTCTCTCAGTAAATTTTAAATATATATTATCATTAACTATTATTAGTGATAGTTACCATGCTGTACACTAGATTCCCAGAACTTATTCATCTTGTAACTGAAAGTTTGTACCCTCTGACCAAAATCCCCTTATTTCCCCCACCTCCAACTCCCTACCCTCTTTTTCTATAAGTCTCACTTTTTAAGATACCACATGTAAGTAAGATCACGCAATATTTGCCTTTCTGTGTCTAGCTTATTTCTTTTAGCATAATATCTTCTATGTTCATTCATATTGTCACAAATGGCAGAATTAACTTTTAGGGCTGAAAACACACACACACACACACACACACACACACACACCCCCGTATACACACACCACATTTTACATTTTCTTTAACCATTCGTCCATTATGAACACAAATTACTTCCACATCATGGCTATTGTGATCTCTTCAACTGATTTTATTTCCTTTGGATATATACCTAAAAATGTGATGGCTGAATCAAATGGTAGTTCTATTTTTAATTTTTAAAGGAATATCCTTAAAACTTATCTAGGATGGTTATTTTCTATAATGGCTATTTTCTATAATGGTAGCACCAATTTACATTCCCACCAACAGTGTATATGGGTTCATTTCCCCCATATCCTTGCCAACAATTGTTATCTTCTTACTTTTTCATATGGCCATCCTAACTGGTGTGAAATAATATCTCACTGTGATTTTGATTTGCATTTTCTGATTAGTGATGTTGAACATCTTTCTGTATACCTTAAATATATACAATTTTTCCCTCAATCATACCTCAGTAAAGCTGTCTTATTCTGTTCTGTGCTGCCAAAATAGAATACCGGAGACTGAGTAATTTATAAGAACAGAGATTCATTTCTTATAGCTCTGGAGTCTAGAAAGTCTAAGGTTGAGGATTCCACATCTGACAAGGCCCTGCTTTCTGTGTCATCCATGGCTGAAGGTGGGAGGGCAAGAGAGCACACACAAGAGAGAAAGAAGGGAAGGGGGCCAAATTCATTTTTTTATCAGGAACCAACTTTCAAGATAACTAATCTACCACCTCTACAATAGCATTAATCCACTTATGAAGTCAGGGCCCTCATGTCCTAATCACCCCTTAAAGATTCACCTCTCAACATTGTAGCACTGAGGATTAAGTGTCCAAAATATGAACTCTGAGGAACGCATTCAAACCATAGTAAAGTTGAAAAAAAAAAAAAAAAAAACCTTGAAAATTTGGGGAAGTGGGATCAACTGATTCTAAGTAGAACTGTATACACAGGCTTAAAGGACAGGTTTAGTGTCTGGATTATTTCTGCACATTCGTGCCCTACTTCTCTGTTGGGTCCACTTTTGGACAGATTCTATCATATCAGTAGAAATACGGCTGCTGTATAGGTCGAAACAGCTTCCTTTTAGTTTCAAATCTCAGGAAAAAGAGGATCTTTCACCCAAATTCAGCTAGAAAGTTAATATTTGACTCAAATTAGTCCAGTGACAATTTCTGAACGACATATTATGGCAGGGGAATGAAAGGTACTAATTGATTCAGGCTGGGATCGCATGGCAACTCCAGATTGGGATAGAGTTGACCCCAGTAAAAATTGGATCACTTTTACTAAAAGAACAGGAAATGAATGCTGGATTGCTCAAACCAAACAGATGACTGCTACAACCTGCCATTGTCCTGTGGTATACTGGTGAAAACACAAATTAGTGGGGTATTGACAGTGTATGCCTGGAAAAGTATTCCACATACACACACATGGATTTCTGAGACAATCTATTAAATACACACATATGTTTTTTGAAAAATGAGTTCATACTAAATATACTGTATTGTAAACCTGTGGATTTTTTTTCAATCATATATAATGATCATCCACATGGCTATATATACTTTTTTGGTTTTATAGGAATCTGTTGTATGGGTTGTCACAATTTATATAAATACATGTTCTTCTTTTTCTTGCATGTTTATGATTTTTTAATTTTAAATGATTATATATAGTTCAGCAATCAATTTTTGTAGCTGATACTTAGGGACATATTTATTCATTATTGCCTCCTTAGACAATATCTTACTTTTTTTTCTCTCTCTGATAGTTCAATTCTGAACTATCAGAAGTGAAAATTCGTGGTTAAAAGTTATGAAGCTTTTGGGCCGGGCGCGGTGGCTCACGCCTATAATCCCAGCATTTTGGGAGGTTGAGGTGGGCGGATCACGAGGTCAGGAGATCGAGACCATTCTGGCTAACACTGTGAAAACCCATCTTTACTAAAAATACAAAAAATTCGCCGGGCGAGGTGTCGGGCACCTGTGGTCCCAGCTACTCGGGAGGCTGAGGCAGGAGAATGGCATGAACCCGGAAGGCGGAGCTTGCAGTGAGCCGAGATGGCGCCACTGCACTCCAGCCTGGGCGACAGAGTTAGACTCTGTCTCAAAAAAAAAAAAAAAAAAAAAAAGTTATGAAGTTTTAAAGTTCTTGATGTATATTGACAATATGGTGCAATTATTTCTCTCTCAGTCTCTCTCTCTCTGCACTCATATTAACACTGTTGGTTCATGCTAAATTTGAGATCAGCATTGCTTTCTCACATAGATAAACTGTTGGCAAACTAGGTATTCTCAATTTTCATTTGAGCACTAAAGTAACCTATAAGCTTTAATCTCTTGAGGCTTCTTTTCAGATCCTGATTCTTCAGCATGCCATTTTTGTCACCCAATCCATATTTGTGTTATCTGTAAGTTCCATAATTAGGCCTTCAATATCTTTATCCAAATCACTTATAAGTACCTTGAACTGCGCAAAACCAAGACAAGATCTTGTTGTAATTTACTGATCTCCTTATATATTGATATCAAATTATTTGAAACATTACAATCTTTAAATTTTAGAGTAGCAAATCAGCTCAGAATTAAATAGTCTGACTGTTTACTTTTGTTTTTATCCAATTAGGAAACAGACCCAGAGAAGTTTAGTCATGTTTGCGAGACTACACAGCTAGAATGATAAAAAGATATACTATTATTAAATTTAATTCCAATTACATGTTCCTTTCTATTCTCCAAGTGTTGTCTTATCCAAAATTATATCATTGGAGGATTAATCACACATTTTACTGAAATCAAGAAACTTTATGGTTAGTGACATTTCCCTATCAACTCATCAGTGGAAATGAAGTCAGCGTGGCGTACCTTATTATTTAGTGTACTTATAGTAGCTGTTCCATTTAGTAATTCAATCTACTTTTTGTTTCTCATCATGCTGTAATTATAATTAAAGCTCTTCATTATATATACCTTCCTTCCCAGGTTGAAGATCATTCACTTTCATGAATATCAAAACACAAATAAACTGGCAACTTGGTGTCCAATACATTTTCATTTGTTGAGGAGGCAGGAAAGTGTGTCATGGAAAGATAAAATGACTTGCTTAAGAGCAATGTTGTGTCAGTTGCCTTTTCTTTGTAATCTTTGAACATTACATCATCTTCTCTGAGATCATTTCTCTTTCTTTTCATTTTGACCACATCTATAAAGTTACTTTTGTTGTCTGGCATTTCTGAACCTCATCTTGCTCATATATCCTCACTGAGGACTTTGGTCTTCGTGACACTATTTATACAAGTTCACATTGATCTTTCAGCTTAGTCTTGGTCATGTGTCCCACATTTGCTGTTTTTTCTAGTCCCTTTCCGAAGATTTCTTTAGTTGTCCCCTTAAAAATTAGAGGTTTTTTGTTTGTTTGTTTGTTTGTTTGTTTTTAGTGCTGTGGTGTTATCTAGGCTCACTGCAACCTCTGCCTCCCGGGTTCAAGTGATTCTTCTGCCTTAGCCTCCTGAGTAACTGGTGTTACAGGTGCCTGCCACAATGCTACACAATACAAAAATGACTCATTTTCGTATTTTTAGTAGAGATGGGGTTTTGCCATGTTGGCCAGGCTGGTCTCGAACTCCTGACCTCAGGTGATCTGCCTGCCTCAGCCTCCCAAAGTCCTGGGATACAGACGTGAGCCACCAAACCCAGCCAAAAATCAGAGCATTTTAAAATGATAATTTAGGATTTTTTCCCCCTAGGCCATTCTAGAGTATCCCTATTATCAGAAAGTACATCCCTTTATAACATGTTTCTATAGCATGTTTCTTCTCTAAACATTTGAAATATCTTTTCCCAAACTCAAGTAGAATTTTCTAATCTCATAGCTCACTGTTACCAAGTTCTGTATCCCATTGTATCTTTTACCTAACATGTTTCCACGTCCACATTGTCAACTTTCTCTTCTGATAATTAAAATTAGGCAGAGAGTCCTTCTTTCTGTGAATGGACTCACAGTTGTCAGGAAGAGCTGTTTCCAATTTCTGATCTTAGCCAGCAATGCCTGTTACTGGGTGGGTAAATCTGCAGAACTCAGTGTCTCAGTATTGCAAACCTACGTAGGTGCTGACATAAGCTACATTCTCCACAAATCAGTCTTATCAGTAGTAAACATTTTTTATCTTATTTTTCTATTTGCATTATTTCTGTCTCGCTCTTGTCTCTGTTAATTCAGGAAGGGAAAAATGGGTTTTGCCTTTTGAGCTCCCTCAAACCCTAGACCTGGGAACTATGTCAGGAAACCCTGAATACAACTCCATGGCCTTGTGGTAAAAGCACGTTAGCCTCCCATTATGAAGTCCCCTAAAGATGGTGCTGACAAGGGCCTGATGAGTTCACTGGGAGTAAGAGGTTGTAAGGCAGTAACCTGAGCAAAGGAGGTTCTATGTTTGATGAAGAGATGATGACAAGTAATTAACAAAAGAAATAGAGAATGAAGAAATAGAAAGTGAGAGGTGGCACAGGAAATTACAGATATAGAAATCATAAGTTTCCAAAATAGCTTCAGATGTAACATAATTTGCACATGTGAGGAGTTTGATGGTAGACTAAAACAGATTGGTGGTAGCTAGAAAAAATATTATGACAACAGAAACTCCGTATTATTTTTTTAAAGATAAATGATACTGATAGAAGTCTATGAAGAAAGAGATTACAAAAATGTTAGAAGGGAAGAGAGGGGTGTGTGTGTGTAGAGAGAGAGAGAGAGAGAGAAAGAGAGAATTTTCTCCTTAAAGTAATTTTGAAATGCAGATTTTTCTGCAGGCTCACATATCTGTATTGTAACAGCCAGACGCTTTGTAAGCACACTAAAGATTAGAAACTATTATTTAAGCAGATTTGAAAGGGATGGGATCTGGTGCCTACAGGCAAGGGATAAGCTTTAGATGAGAAGTAAATCTCCTCTGACACCAGTTGGAATGATGAGAAGATAGACGTATGTTTAGTAAATGGTAAAGTGGAAAAGTTATATAATCAGTAAGGCAGGAAAACTTGCATTGTTTGATGTTCCCTAGTATTTTCACCTATTATTCATTTAGTGACAGAAACAATTTTCTGTGTGTGTTAGCCCCTGTGCCAGGTATTTTACTTTTGTTCTGTTATATAAAGCTCAATGGTGACTCTATACAGTAGGCATTACTATCCCCTTTTTGTCTTGAGAAAACTGAAACTTGTGGAAATGGTGTAACATGTCAGGATGACATAGGAAAGGAGTGATGGAGCCAGGGCCTGGCTCCAGGTGAATCTGTCCCCACATCTGCAGCTTCTTTAGCTAGGGTGGGAGTCAGGAAACTTCTTCTGTAAAGAGTCAGAGAATAAATATTTTAGGTTTTGTGGGCAACTTCTCAACTCCGCCACTTGCAGTGCAAAAGCAACTACAGACAGCATGTAAATTGATGGGGATGCCTAGTTCCAGTACAACTTTATTTATGGACCCTGAAATTTGAATTTCATGTAATTTTCTTTTCTTTTCTTTTCTTTTTTTTTTTTTTTTTTTTGAGACGGAGTCTTGCTCTGTCACCCAGGCTGGAGTGCAGTGGCCGGATCTCAGCTCACTGCAAGCTCCTCCTCTCCGGTTCACGCCATTCTCCTGCCTCAGCCTCCCGAGTAGCTGGGACTACAGGCACCCGCCACTTCGCCCGGCTAGTTTTTTGTATTTTTTAGTAGAGACGGGGTTTCACCGTGTTAGCCAGGATGGTCTCGATCTCCTGACCTCATGATCCGCCCGTCTCGGCCTCCCAAAGTGCTGGGATTACAGGCTTAAGCCACCGCGCCCGGCCATTTCATGTAATTTTCATGTTACAGATTTTTTTCTTTTGATATTTTTTCAATCATTTAAATGCGTAAAAATCATTCTTACCTTGCAGACTGTATAAAAACAGTCAATGGGACAGATTTGGCCCATAAGCCATAGTTTGTCCACTACTGGCATAGGGCACTGCTTGTCAAATTCATGCTTATCAGTACATCTTACCAAATGCAGGAACTGAGACTGTTCAATCAGAAGGAAGATGAAGCCTTATATTGTTAAGTAAAAGTCTGAAATAATTATTGTTTTCCAGAGGAAAAATATGACTGTGTTAGTTCTGTCTACTTTTTGTCTTTTGATCCCAGACCTGTGTATTAGGCCATTCTTGCGCTACTGTAAAGAAATACCTTTACCATGTATAAAGTAATTTATAAAGAAAAGAAGTTTAATTGGTTCACAGTTCTTCAGATTTTACAGGAAGCATGGTGCTGGGATCTACTCGGCTTCCAGGGAGGCTTCTGGAAGCTTACAATCATCGCAAAAGGCGAACAGGGAGCAGGCAAGTCACATGGCAAAAGCACGAGCAAGAACAGGTGGAGGCAGGGAGCATGCCACACACTTTTGAATGACCAGATCTCCTGTCAACTCAGAGCAAGAGCTCCCTCATCACCAAAGGGATGGCCCAAATCATTCATAAGGAATCTGCCTTCATGATCCAAACACCTCCCACGAGGCCCCACCTCCAACACTGGATATTACAATTCAACATGAGATTTGGGTGGGGACAGAGATCCAAACCACATCAACCAGATAAAGATAAAGTACACTATAATGGAGATTATGCTGTAGATCACCTATTTGTCTTTCTAGATCCATTTTCCATGCTATTCCAATACTGAAGAGGCTGTTTGGCTGAATGCCTCCTTATTTTTTGGCTTTTGGTGGGGTTGGCCAATGGGGAGCACCTGTAGAGGTTGGGAAGGAGGGAGGATAATACAGTTACGGTTTTTGTTCCTCTGCTCCTTCCCTAAAATGTCCATGTAGGTTAAATGTGTGCTGTGATGTCTCAGCTCTTTTTCAAATGTCTCCCTTAGCAGGGCACCTTCTCCCCAGGTTTTAGGAGTCACTTCTCCCCTCCACTTCTAGTCTAATGGTAGTGAGTGCTACGAGCCATGAGGTGCTGTACTATCCCTTGTCTTATTCCAAATCTTTCTTGCATTTTCGTAAATGGTCATTTTATTAATCTGTTCTCAAATTATAGAATTTGAATGTGTCCTCTTGTTTCCTGTAAGAAGCTTCTGATACAGAGAGCTGTGGCTGGGTTCAGCAATATCTGTTCAGGAGGCCTCTCTGGAGTATGGCATCCTCTATAGGAAAAATAATATCCATTCCTTCCTAAATGTCCACATTGTAGTATAAAATATATTTTAGCAGCTTTGAGGTTTAATTTACATAAAATAAACCATATATACTTAAAACACACTTTTTAATAAGTTCTGATATATGTACATACTATTGAAAACATCACCACAATCAATAAGAGGAACATATTCATCACCCCTAGAAGTTTCCCTGTGCTCCTTACAAATCCCTCCAGACTATGCTCCCTGATCCCTTGATCTCATCCTCAAGCAATTGCTGGCCTATTTTCTGCCATCACAGATTAATTTTTCTAGAATTATACATATCAGAATTACATAATATGTACTCTTTTTTTGGTCTGGCTCATTTCCCTTGGCATAATTATTTCTTGTATATTTTAAATCATTGCATCAGTGAATGTTTATTGCCTGCATGTGACATATCCATTTGCCTCTGTTTAGGCTTCAAGTTCTTCAAAGGATGCCACATTTGACGTTGGACTACTAGAACCTAGTATGGTACCTCTCATACAGATGAAACTTGATAATTATGGAATTGACATGCCAGGTTATAGATTTTCAACAATGCTGCCTCCATTCTTTCTTTATAATTGCACAGATACAATAATTTATCCAAGAATTAGATGTGTGAGTTACCCTGGAAACTTAACTGCAATATGTAACGTGTTATAGAAGTTCCCTTCTATTCCATGATAAGAGTTGTGTTTTTAAAATTAGAAATGGATACTGGATTATTTTTTTCTGAGTCTATTGAGATGATTATATATTTTTTCCTTTTTGTTGTTGATATGGGACATTACACTGACAGAGTTTTGAATGTTAAATCAGCCTTGCATTCTTGGGATAAACCCATCTTGCTCATGAGGTATTATCCTTCTTATATTCTGTTGTATTTGATTTGCTAGTACTTTGATGAGAATTTTGCATCTATGCTCATGCAGGATACCTGTCTGTATGTATTATGTTTTTGTTTAGTTTTGGTATCAGGGTAAAACTAGCATCAGAGAAGAGTTGGAAAGTGTTTACTGCTTTTCAGTTTTCTGAAAGAGTTTGTATAGAATAGTAATTCTTCATTCAATGTTTGGGAAAATTCACCAGTGATGCCACCTTGGCCTGGAGTTTTCTTTGTAGAAAGATTTGAACTTCAAATTAAATTCCTTTAACAGACATAGGATATATGAGCTCACTTTTCAGTCAATTTTATTGGTTTGTCTTTCACGTCATTTGTCCATTTTATCTAAGTTGTTGAATTTATTAGCATAAAAGTGTCCATAGTAGTCCCTTATTATCCTTTTAATATCATTAGAATCTGTAGTGATATCACTTCTCTTGGGTCTAATGCTGGTAATTTATGTTATCTGTTTTTTGTTCCTGTTAAGTCTGGCTAGGAGTTTATCAACTTTAATGACCTTCTCAAAGAACCAGCTTTTATCACTTCATTTTGTTGTTTCCTTCATTGTGCGGAAACTTTTGTTTTTACTGATTTTCTCTATTGTTTTCTGTTTCCAATTTTATCGATTTCCACAGTGATATTTGTTATTTTCTTCCCTCTACTCTGTTTACCTTGCTCTTCATTTCTAATTTTTTAAATTAGAAGCTGAAGTCGTCAATTTGACACCTTTTTTTCATTTCTAACATAGACATTTACTACTATACATTTCATTCTCATTACTTCTTTGTAGGCAGCCCATAAACTTTTATATGTTGTGTTTTCATTTTAATTAGCTCCAAATGTCTAATTTCTTCTTTTTCGACCCTTTAGAAGTCTGTTATTTAATTCTTAGAAGTGTGCTATTTAATTTCCAAATATTTGGAGATTTTCCAAAGATCTTTCTGTTACTGATTTCTAATTTACTGTTATTGTGGTCAGAGAACATACACGTATGACTTGAATTCTTTTGAATGTATTGAGACATCTATTATGGCCTAGAATATGGTCTATCTTGGTAAATAAAATGTATGGATGCAATGAGAATGTTGTTCAGTATAATATTCTATAAATATCAATTATGCCAAGTTGGTTGATAATGTTCAAATTTTCCATACCCTTGCTGATCTTTTCTCCACATGTTCTATCAATTATTGAGAAAAGGGTATTAAAATCTCCAACTGCTCCTGTGTCTTCATCTATTACTCTTTTCAGTTGTACAGTTTTTGTTTCATGTCCTTTGAAGCTCTCTTCTTATGTGTAGAAATGTCTAGGGTTATTGTATCTTCTTTATGAATGGATGCTTTTATCACTATCATATCATTTATTCTCATGAAATGACCTCTTTATCTCTGGTAGAATTTTTTGTCCTGAAATCTACTTTGTCCGATATTAATATAGCTATTCCTACTTTCTTTTGATTAGCATTAGCATGCTATACATTTTAACATCTTCATACTTGTAACCTTTTTGTGTCTTTATATTTGAAGTGCCTTTTTTTAAAGATGGCATATATTTGTGTTTCCCTTTTTTTTACAATCTTAAAATCTCTGCCTTTATTTGAATTTTTAGGCCATTTATGTATTTTGTGATTATTAATATGGCTTGATTTAAATCTATTATTTTGATTCTTATTCTTTATTTATATCACCAGCTCTTTATTCTCTTTTTCAACTTTTTCTGCCTCTTTGGGATTGAGTACGTTTTGTGATTTATTTCATTTGTTGGCTTATTAGCTACAGTTTTTGGTTAATTTAGTGGTTACACTAAAGTTTATAGTATATACCTTTAACTCATTACACATACCTGTATGTTATATCATACCATTTCATGTATAGTAGAACCTTGTAGTACTATATTCCCATTTTACCTGGCCCAGCCTTTGAGCTAATATTGACACGTATTTTATTTTTAAATATGTTATGAATGCCATAATAGATGGTTTCTACTTTTGATTAAATGGTCAGTTATCTTTTAAAGAGCTTTACATAATAATAACATATTTCATTTATTTACCCATGTATGTGTGGTTTCTGGTGCCCTTCATTCCTTTGTGTAGGTCAGGTTTCCCCTGATGTCATTTTACTCTGCTTGAAGGCCTTTGTTTAGTATGTCTTATAGTGCTGGGGTGGTTGTGATAAATTCTGTCATCCTTTCTATTTCTGAAAAAAAACCTTTATGTCTTGCCCTTGCTTTAGAAAAGATATTTTAGGTTACGTTTTTTTATTTCAGCATAATAAAAATATTGCCTCACTACCATTTCATTTGCATTGTTTTTTAATGAGGACTGCTGTTATCCACATCTTTGGTCCACTTATAATGTATCATTTTTCTCTGGCTTCCTTTATGTATTTTGTTTCTCACTAGTTTTGAACTATTTAATTACAATGGGCCTTGATGTAGTTTTCTTCACATGTGTATCATACTTCAGGTTCATTGAGTTATTCAATCTGTAGGATTATAATTTTTTATCAGATTTGGAAAAAATAGTTTTCTGTTCCATTCTCTTTCTACTCTCCAATTTTGTACAACTCCAATTCCATGTATATTTGGCTGTTTAAAATTGCCCTACAGCTCACTGATGCTTTGTTTACTTTTTGTTACTCTTTTCTTTGTAAAAAGAGAAAAGAGTTTCTGTTGAGAGTTTCTGTCACCATGTCTTCAAGTATACTAATCTTTCCTTTTGTCATTTATTCCATCTAGTTGTATTTTTATCTCTAGAAGTTTAATTACGGTCTTTTTTTTTCTTACATTTTAAAAAATATCTTCTATGTCTCTAGATAACTTTTCTTTTTTTTTTTTTCTTTTTTTGAGATGGAGTCTCTCTCTGTCACCCAGGTTGGCGTACAGTGGCACAATCTCTGCTCACTGCAGCAAACTCCGCCTCCCAGTTCAAGCAATTCTCCTGTCTCAGCCTCCTGAGCAGCTGGGATGACAGGCACACACCACCATGGCAGGATAATTTTTGTATTTTTAGTAGACATGGGGTTTCACCATATTGGTCAGGCTGGGCTCGAACTCCTGACCTCAGGTGATCTACCTGCTTCAGTTTCCCAAAATGCTGGGATTACAGGCGTGAGCCACCACGCCCAGGCTTTCCTTTTTTTGAGTCATAGTTTCCCACCTCTTTGAATGCTGGCAATATGTGACTGGATGGTAGGCACTGTGAATTTTACTTTGTTGAGTGTTTATATTTCTTTTATTATTTATTTATGTATTTATTTAAGACAGGGTCTTGCTCTGTTGCCAGGCTTGAGTGCAGTGATGTGATCAAAGCTCAATGCAGCCTCAAACTCCGGTGCTTAGACAATCCTCTTGCCTGAACATCCCAAGTATCTAGGACAGGTACATACCACCACACCTAATTTTCCTTTTCTTTTTTCTTTTAATTTTATTTAAGATTCAGGGCTACACGTTCAGTTTTGTTATATAGGCAAATTCATGTCACAGGGGTTTGGTGCACAGATTATTTCGTTACCCACGTACTAAGCATTAGTATCTGATAGGTATTTTTTTCTGATCCTCTATTTCCTCCACCTTCTTTTCTCAATGAGCCCCTGTGTCTACTGTTCCCCACTTTGTGTCCATATGTTCTTGTTGTTTAGCTCTCACTTTTAAGTCAGAACATGTGGTATTGAGTTTTCTGTTTCTGTGTTAGTTTGCTTAGAATAATGGCCTCCAGCGGGCCAGGTGCAGTGGCTCATACCTGTAATCCCAGCACTTTGGGAGGCTGAGGCGGGTGGATCACGAGGTCAAGCGATTGAGACCATCCTGGCTAACAAGATGAAGCCCCATCTCTATTAAAAATATATATATATATATATATTAGCTGGGCATGGTTGCGGGCGCCTGTAGTCCCACCTACTTGGGAGGCTGAGGAGGGACAATGGCCTGAACCCGGGAGGTGGAGCTTGCAGTGAGCCAAGATCATGCCACGGCACTCCAGCCTGGGCAACAGAGTGAGACTCCATCTCAAAAACAAACAAATAAACAAACAAAATAAATAAATAATGGCCTCCAGCTCCATCTGTGTTGCTACAAAGAACATGAATTCATTCTTTTTTATGACTGCATAGTATTCCATGGTATATATGTACCACATAGTCTTCATCCAGTCTACCACTGATGGACATTTAGGTTGATTCCATGTCTTTGCTATTGTGGATAGTGCTGCAATGAACATATGCATGAATTACTCTTTATGGTAGAATCATGTATATTCTTTTGGGTATATACCCAATAATGGGATTCCTGGGTTGAATGATAATTCTGTTTTGAGTTCTTTGAGGAATCCCCACACTGCTTTCTACAATGGCAGACCTAATTTACACTCCCACCAGCAGTGTATTAGCATCCATTTTCCCTGTAATCTCTTCACCATCTGTTAATTTTTTACTTTTCAATAACAGCCATTCTGACTGGTGTGGGATGGTATCTCATTGTGGTTTTGATTTGCATTTCTCCAGCAATTAGTGATGTTCAACATTTTTCACATACTTGTTGCTGCATGTATGTCTTCTTTTGAAAAGTTTCTGTTCATGCCCTTTGCCCACTTCTTAATAGGGTCATTTGTTTTTGCTTGTAAATTTGTTTAAGTTCCTCATAGACTCTGGATATTAGACTTTTGTTAGATACCTAGTTTGCAAATAGTTTCTCTTATTCTATAGGTTGTCTGTTTGCTCTGTTGATAGTTTCTTTTGCTGTGCAGAAGCCCTTTAGTTGAATTAGATCCCATTTGCCAATTTTGTTTTTGTTACAATTGTTTTGGCATCTTCATCATGAAATCTTTGCCAGTTCCTGTGTCCAAAATTATATTGCCTAGGTTATATCCAGGATTTTTAAAGTTTTAGGTTTCATATTTAAGTCTTTATTTCATTTTGAGTTTATTTTTGTATATGGTTAAAGGAAGGGGTCAAGTTTGAATCTTCTACATATGACTAGCCAGTTATCCCAGCACCATTTTTTGAATATGGAGTCCTTTCCCCACTGCTTGTTTTTGTCAGCTTTGTCAAACATCAGATGGTTGTAGGTGTGTGGCCTTATTTCTGGTTCTCTACTCTTCTATTCCATAGGTCTATGTGTCTGTTTTTGTACCAGAAGCATGCTGTTTTGTGTACCATAGACCTTCAGTATAGTTCGAGGTCAAGTAACATGAAGTTTCCAGCTTTGTTCTTTTTGCTTAGGATTGCCTTGGCTATTAAGTACTTTTTTTGTTTCATAGGAATCTTAACATAGTTTTTTTCTAGTTCTGTGAAGAATGTTCTTGGTAGTGTGATAGGAATAGCACTGAAATTGTAAATTGCTTTGCACATTATGCCATTTTAATGATATTCTTTTTATCCATGAACATGGAATGATTTTCCATTTGTTTGTGTCATCTTAGTTTTAATTTAATTAATTAATTGATTTATTTTTGAGACAGGGTCTCATTCTATCGCCCCAGGTGGAGTGCAATGGCACCATCTCAGTTCACTGCAGTCTTGACCTCCTGAGCTCAAGTGATCCTTCCACCTCAGTCTCCCGAGTAGTTGGGATTACAGGTGTGCTCCACCATGCCTGGCTAATTCTCTGTAGAGAGGGGGTTTCTTACCATGTTGCCCTGGTCTCCAACTCCTGGGCTCAAGAGAGCCTCCTCCCTTGGCCTCCCAAAGTGTTGGGATTACACACATGAGTCGCCATGCCTGGCCATCTCTGATTTTATTAAGCAATGTTGTGTAATTCACACTGTAAAGACTTTTCACCACCCTGGTTAGCTGTCTTCCTAGGTATTTTATTTTTGTGGCAATTGCGAGTGGAATCGTGTTTCCGATTTGGCTCTCAGCTTAGATGTTGCTGGTGTGTGGGAATGCTACTGATTTTTGTATATTAACTTTGTACTTTGAAAATAGGCTAAAGTTGATTATCAGCTTGAGGATCTTTTGGGCAGGTACTATTAGGTTTTCTAGACAACCCATTGGTTTTATACTGTGAGGAGTAGTGGAAGCTAGGCCTACAGACTGTCGCTGCTGAACTTCTTGGATTCAGCTCCTCCTTGGGGGTGTGTGAGGGAGCCTAATCTATCCCTTTGCTTGATCAGCAGCCACTAATGCCAGATGTTCAGGGATCCAAGGCCCCTAGGACTCCACATGTGCTTGAGCAGTGACTCTGCCTAGGTTGTATGTAGCTCTGCATGTCAGTCTATTGGCCATGGTGGGGTGGGCTCACAAGGGGATCTCTTTAACACAGGGTTTAAAGGTCCATGGAGACAGTGTGGATCCCTGGGGTCTCTCACTTATTCACCATTTCCCCATGGTTGGGAAGCCTTCCCTGCCTCCATCCCACTCCCAGATGGGTGATTTTCCTATCTTGTGCCTCTTCATTCTCCATGGATTGAGTTCTTTCCTTGATGAATCCCAGTGTGTTCACCCGGATGTATCAGTTGAAGATGTAGTATTTAGTCACCACTTTATCTTCTCTCCATGAAAGGAGCACACACTTACCACTTCTAGTCAGCTATCTTCGCCCTCCCCTCCTTAATTTTTATTATTATTGTTATTTGTAGAGTTGGGATCTCACTATGTTGCCCAGGTTGATCTCAAATTCTTGGCATCAAGCAATTCTTCCACCACAGCCTCCCAAAGTGTTGAGCTTACAGGAATGAGCCACTGTGCCTGGCCCATATTTGTATTTTTATAAATATTCTTAAACTTTGTACTTTGATGTAATGTTTCTCAAGAAACTGATTTTTGGTCATGTTACTTTTAAGATCTGTTAGGGACCAAAGCAATACTCATTCTTGGGCTAATCATTCCCCATTACTGAGGTGAAAAAATTTTTGTGTACAGTACCAATGTCCCCCGATTCTTGAACTTTTTCTGTTTGGTTGGTAGAAACAGGCACTGTTGGCCTTGTGTAAACATCAGACATTGTTACCTTTAATCATTAGTGGTGTTTTTTCTCTAAGTCTCATGTAGTTTCCTCAGTGCATACACTGATTAGTACACGGATGAATACTTGTAGGGGATGCCTTACAGATTTCCAAATACTGTGATATTCTGTGAGGAGTTGTCCCCTTTATGGCCCTCTTTCATGAGAGCTCTAGAAGCTCTCATAAATCTCAACTCCTTCTCTCAACTCAGGGAGTCCAACTCTCCACCTGGTTTCTCTCTCACTACTCTAGCCTGGAAATTCAAGTCAGTCAAAGGGCTTATTTCATTTGTTTCCCATCTCTCAGGAATTGCTGTACGTTGTTGCCTGATGTCAGTGTCTTGCAATCCATTGTTTGCCAAAACTGACAACACAAGAGATATTTTGTGTTTGGAAACAAGAAGGTAGTTCATCAAATGGTATTCATTTTTAAAATGTATACACACACACACACACACACACACACACACATACACACATATAATATTTTTCCAGTTCTCTATGAGAAGGGTCACTGTTTTGCTAAGCAACAATGGCTACATAGCAATAGACTATAAAATCCTGGTGGGCATTAGTTTTTGCCTGTGTTTTAGCTTTTGAAGACAAAGTAATGTTTCTCTTCCTTTCAAAATAAAGTTTGTAACAACAACATAGATAAGTCAAGGAGAGATACAGAACAATTGGTAACAATAACCACATTTAAAACAACCAAATTTGACTTGACGTGACAATCCATAGCCATTTTGTGCAAAAAGACAATCCTTCATTAAATTTTAAAGTGAATAGTTATCGAACTATTTACTGTGCTACTTCTCAAATATGCCCAAAGATGAACATTTCATCACTAAACAGCGATTATAACTTTCTATTAACGATGTTTCATTATTTAAGGAAATAAGTGATCTAAAGCATAAAAAGTGCATATTGTCCCTTGTGGAATTTTATAAGAATATATTTAATTTGTATGAAAAAAGAAATTGATTCTTTTAACATTTTAACTTTTTATAAATTAGTCTTTATCCAGAAAAGTTTATAATCAACATTTGTGCTTTTATTTAAAATCACAGATGGTGACACCTAATCAATTGGAAACCTAACAGTGTAGTATGCAATTTCATACATAAGTTTTGCAATCGCTGAATTGTAAAGTGTTAACAGTGGTCTAACCCATTCAGATGTTGGAGATTTATGAATTTTAGTCACATTTTCCTTAAATGCTTTTTTGATTTATATTTTAATAATATATTTATAGAATATATTATAATTTACAGGGGGCTATTACACACATTATTTCACATGAACCTATGAGCTAGGGTGGGCAGGTAATATTATTTATGTTTTTCAGATGAGAAAATTGATATTCAATGGCTTAAGGAAATTAATTATGTTCCTGCTATAGGAGGTGGAATCTAGATCTAAATGGAATAAAAGTCAGTTCAAAGGATTGTAACCAATCTATTAAAATTGCCATATATAATAGTCCATTCTCATCCTGCTATGAAGAACTACCTGAGACTGGGTAATTTATGAAGAAAAGAAGTTTAATTGACTCACAGTTCTGCAGGCTTAAAAGGAATCATGACTGGGAGGCCTCAGGAAACTTACAATCATGGTTTTTCCCCAAGTCTCATATAGTTTCCTCAGTGCATACGCTGATTAGTACACGGGTGAATACTTGCAGGGGATGCCTTACAGATTTCCAAATACTGTGAGATTCTGTGATGAGTTGTCTCCTTTATGGCACTCTTTCCTGAGAGCTCTAGAAGCTCTCATAAATATCAACTCCTTCTCTCAACTTAGGGAGTCCAACTCTCCACCTGGTTGGAGAAGGAAAAGGGGAAGCAGGCACGTCTTACCATGGTGGAGCAGGAAAGAGAGGCGGGTAGGGCAATAAGGGGGGAGTGGCACACATTTTCAAACAAGCAGATCTCATGAGAACTCATTCACCATCATGATGAGAACAGCAAGGGTAAAATCTGCCCCTATGATCCAATCACCTTCCACCAGGTCCCTCCCCCAACACAGGGGATTAAAATTCAAGTAAGATTTGGGTGGGAACACAGAGCCAAACCACACCACCATACCTTTAAAAAGGTTCAATATTCTTTTGTTACAAATTATGAAATCACGTGTTTGAACCCAGGCTTCAGAGGATTTAAAATGATTCCCCATATATTTAACAACTATTGTGTGAATCTGGACAAATTACTTTCTCTGAACATTTCCTTCATTTAGTTTCAACATATTTATCACTTGTTTTTGCTTGCTGCTTGTTCATAATTATTAGCACATAAGAATTAATACTGCTACACATAAAACTTTGTAATGGTCATACCACACTCATACTACTATTAATGACAAGAACTTTCGAGCAAATGTTTAGAACACAGGCCAGGTCTGGTGTTGGTGAAATCCCACAACTTTTGTTTGTCTTGGAGTTTTTATTTCTCCTTCATGTTTGAAGGATATTTTTCTCAGATATACTATTCTAGGGTAAAAGTTTTTTCCTTCAGCCCTTTAAATCTATCATGCTACTCTCTCCTGGCCTGTAAGGTTTCCATTGAAAAGTCTCCAGCCAGATGTACTGATGCTTCATTGTATGTTATTTGTTTCTTCTCTCTTGCTGTTTTTAGGATTCTTTGTTTATCTTTGATCTTTAGAGGTGATTATTGAATGCCTCAAGGTAGTCTTCTTCAGATTAAATCTGCTTGATGTTCTATAACCCTCAAGTATTTGGATATTGATATCTTTGTCCAGATTTGGGAATCTATTTATCCGTTTGAATAAACTTTCTATCCCTATTTCTTTTTCTACTTTCTCTTTAAGGCCAATAACTCTTAGGTTTGCTCTTTTGAGGCTATTTTCTAGATCCTGTAGTCATGTTTCATTTTTAAAAAATCTTTTCTCTGTCTCTTCTGACTATGTATTTTCAAATAGCCTGTGTTAAGGATAACTAATTATTTCTTCTGCTTAATCTATTCTGCTATTAAAAGGCTCTGGTGCATTTTTCAGTATGCCAATTGTATTTCTCATCTCCAGAATCTCTGCTTAATTCTTTTTAATTATTTTAATCTCTTCATTCAATATATCTGATAGAATTCTGAATTTCTTCTCTGTGTTATCCTGACTTCCCTTGAGTTTCCTCAAAACAGCTATTTTCAATTCTTCGAAAAGTCACATATTTCTGTTTCTCCAGGATTGGTCCCTGGTGGCTTATTTAGTTCATTTGGTGTGGTCATGTTTTCCTGGATCATCCTAATGCTTGCAGATGTTTGCTTAAGCTTGGGTATTGAAGGGTTAGCTATTTAGTATAGTCTTTGCAGTCTGGGCTTGTTTATACCCATCTTTATTGGGAAGGCTTTCCAAATATTCAAAAGGACTTTGGTGTTGGGCTCTAAGTTGTATTTGCTTTAGGGGGCACCCAAGCCCAGTAATGCTGTGGTTCTTGCATGCTCATAGAGGTACCACCTTGGTGGTCTTGGACAAGTTCCAGAAAAATTATCTGGATTAAAAGGCAGGAACTCTTGTTCTCTTCCCTTACTGTCTTCCAGACAGAACCTCTCTCTGTGTTCTGAGCCACCCAGGCCTGGATGCATTGACATACGCATTCCTGTGGCCACCGCCACTGAGATTGTGCTGGATCAGACCTGGTGCCAGTACTGCACTGGGTCTTGCCCAAGGCATGCTCTAACCATTCTCTGGGCCCTGGGGTTCTACAATCAGGATGTAGCAAAGCTAGCCAGGCCTTTCTCATTTTCCCCAGGGTAGTGAGTTCCCCCAGTCCCTGGGTGAGTCTATAGGTACCATCCAGGAGCCACAGACTATAGTTAAAAACCTTAGAAGTCTACCTGGTATTCTAATATACTGTGGCTTACCTAGCACTCAAACCACAAGATGCAGTCCTTTCCACTCTTGCCTTCCCTTTTCAAAGGCAGAGGAGACTCAACTCATGCCCACACCACCACAGGATCACAAGAAATACTGCCAAACTATTGCTGATGTTCCCTTAAGGTCTTAGGGCTTTTCAGTCAGCCTGTGGTTGCCCTTAGGGAACTGAGCTCCCCTCTGGCCCAGGCAGGACTAGAAATGCCATCCAACAGCCACGTCCTGGAATCCAGATGTTCTACCCCGCTGTGGCTGAGCTTGTACCTAAGGTGCAAGTCACAGTCCCCTTTACTTTTCCCTCTGCTTTTCTCAAGTAGAAGGAGTCTCATTCCATAGCCACCACAGCTAAGAATCTGTTGACTCCCACCTGAAGTCATCATGTCTCAGAGTCTCACCTAGGGCTCTCAACATACTGCCTGGGTATTGCTACTGGTTGTCCAGGGGCCAAGAACTCTTCAGTTAGCAGGTGATGAATGATGCCAGAACTAGGTCCTTTCCTTCACAGTAACAGGTTCCCTTCTGAACCAATGTGTGTCTAGAAATGTCATCTGAAAGCTAGGGCCTTGAACAGGGGCCTCACAACTGTGACTGGTACCCAATCCTGCTGTGGCTGAGCTAGTATACGATATGCCAGACAAAGTCCTCCCTGCTCTTTGCTCTCCTTTCCTCAATAGAAGGAAGCGATCTCTTTTGGAGCTGTAAGCTGTGCAGCCTGAGATTAGGGAAGGAGTGATGCTTACATTCCCATGGACACCTCAGCTGATGCCTCGGCAGGTCATGTGCCCTCCCAGTCCACTGTCTCTGGGTCCAGCTCAACACTAGGAATCATCCAAGAGTTGCAGTTCTTATATCCTAGACTCTTTCTCAAGTTTGCTTAGAGACACAGAGCACTGCAGACCTCAGTGGTGAGACTTGCAGGAACTCAAGTTCCATCCTCTGGGATAAGTGATTCCCCTCTGGCTAGGGCTGGTTCCAATACTCCTCCATGGGCTGGTGTCAGCTGAATTTAGTCTGTTTTTTCTTTCTGCTATAACAAGGTGGCACTCTGTTCAATGCCTCACAGTTGCTGTGCCCTCCCTCTCCCAGAGCACAGGAACACTCTGCACCACGCCACTGCTGCCAGGGGATGAGGGAGAGGTAGTGATATGGTTTGGCTGTGTCCCACCCAAATCTCATCTTGAATTCCAGTGGGAGGGACCCAGTGGGAGATAATTGAATCATGGCAGCAAGTTTTTCCTGTGCTGTTGTCATGACAGTGAATAAGTATCACAAGAGCTGATGATTTTAAAAAGGGGAGTTTCCCTGCACAAGCTATCTTCTTCTTTTGTCTGCCACCATGTGAGGTGTGCCTTTCACCTTCTGGCATGATTGTGAGGCTTCCCCAGCCATGTGTAACTGTAATTCCATTAAACCTCTTTCTTTTGTAAATTGCCCAGTTTCAGGTATGTCTTTATCAGCAGCATGAAAACAGACTAATACAGGTAGCATTGATAATTCAAGACTGTTTTTCATACCACTTCAGTGCCTCTTTCTGTGACATGAAGTTAAAACCAGGTACTATGAGTGCTTACTTGATTTTTGGTTCTTATGCAGGTGCTTTTTTGTGTGTAGATGGTTGTAAATTGGTGTCTTTCCTGGGGGATTAGGAAGGGACAATTAGTGGAGCCTTCTATTCTGCCATCTTGCTCTGCTCCCATTTAGAATACCTTAATTTTTGAAAATTCAGATCTCAGTACAACTTCTTAGTTAAAACTCTAGACAAAAGTGTGAAGTAAAGTTAAATTTATGTTGCTTCTACACACCTAACTCACATGCAGATAAACAAACTCCTTTGATACATTCTGCAAAACCCAAAGTAAAATCAAACATCAAATACTTAGTCCAAATACAACAGCTGTATTTGGACTCTAAGTAGCATGATATCAGAGGAAGTCAAATTTAAATATGAGTGTTGTGTGTTTTGAGAGAAAAAACTTTTGAATATCAGTGATAGCAATAGATTGTGATGATGACTGGCAGATATAAAATGTTTCTGCAGATGGATGTAGAGGTTATTATGTATTGGAAAAGATTTTTAGGAGGAAACACAGTTCAGATGGTGAGAAGTACATCTTCCATTGCTTTTGAGACTCAGGGAGAGATAAATATCTTGGGAGAAGTGAATAGAAAAATATCACCTAACCTCAATGTTACAACTTCCATGAAAAATCACTTGTCTCAAGAGAAAGAAGAGAAATCAATGGGAAATTGCTTGGGTGGTTAGGCTACAAGCTTGGAATACACTTTTGGGTCAGAGCTCAGGAACATATTCTAGGATAAGTGGTACTGTTTGACCTGATGCACTACTACAAGCTGTTTTGTTCTCAGAGGGAGGTTGTCATTGTATAAGAGAAAAAGCACTTGAACTCTGGCTGGAGCATACTGCAAAATTTAGAAATGGTAATGCTTACTGGGGAGACTTGGGGGAGTTTGTCATATGTATTTCTACATTTTAAACATTGATAAACATTTATCACTGTCCATGGTCACCTTTGGTAATTGGGTTCTCATGTTGAAAGCATTGAGAAACCTGAACAGTTTTGTCGCACATTCCTAGCTACAAATCAAAATGAGGATAAAAATAACTCTAGAAAACTATAGTGTGTAAATGATACTCCAGAAATTGGTGCCTGTAACAGTGACTCTCAAGCTGTGTTTCAAGGAATCCTAGGGCTCTGAGAAGGAACCTCGAGTGTTTTCTGGAGGTAATCATTGAAGATAGGGCTTCAGTTCCTCTGCTTCTACTTTAATTAGGAAAATTCTATCAGTATATGTTTTATATACAAAGATCTTGTAAAATCTTTTACTTTAAAATACATTTTTGGCCTCTTGATTTTTATTTTGATGCAAGCTCTTTATCTCATCACATACAAGTAACACAAAGTTCACAGGTAGGAAATGGTCTGCAGGCCATATTTTGAATAGCACTAATGTAGAAAATTCTATAGGAACTACCTCTGACCCTTAAGTTAACCACAGATGTACATCTTAAGACTTTGAACAATAACCTTGTCAGAAAATAGAATAGTGAAGTGTTTCTTCCCTAGAAATTATATGAAGGCTTAGACCTTAGAGAAATATCAAGTAAGAATGAGAAAAATTGATAAATAATTAAACAAATGTGACTAGTAAATGAGTCTGAGCTGGGCTCACCTACCTCAAGAGTACTTGCTGGCAATGGGAAGACTATTAGAACACTGAGAAGTTAAAGTGCCTGCCATCACATACCGTATCTGTATTAAGGTTATAGAGATTCAGAATTAGGGGACTATCTAAAGGGAGACAGTGTGGCAACACAGTTAGATGCTTGAGTCTGGTGTTATATTGCCTTGGTTCAAAAACTGATGGTACCACTTCCCAGCTATGCAAATCAGGTGATTAACGTAACTTCATTAAGCTTCAGTTTCTTTTTCTATAAAATATGAGTAATGATAATCATACCTAATGAGGTTGTTATGAGGATTAAATAAAATAGTTCATATAGAACACTCAGCATATAATGATGAATACATGTTAGCTATTGTTATTTTTTGAATCAAAGTAAAATATTTTTTACAGCATTTGAGACAACACTAAAATGAGAGCATAATGGCAAAATAGGACTTTCTAGTACTATTCCCCTTGCAGAAACAACAATTTGAACAACTCTCCATGCATGAAAATACCTTTAAAAGAGCTAAGGAATCCAAGTGAGAGATTACAGCACCAAAGTGTAGCATAGAAATAAAAAAAAGAGGCATGAAATAAAGTCGGAAGATCACTTTCACATCACCCACATCACCTGTACCCCAAGCCTTGGCAACACAGCACAAAGAGAGATAATTCGTGCATGAGAAAAGTAGAATTATGTGGGAAGACCCTGGAGACCGTGGCTCCAGGCCCACCCAAAAGAAACATGGCACCAGACCAGCACCTGTGGCCACAGACTTTAGATTAGTGCCTTCAGACTCAGGCTCCAGTCTAATTCTGGGACCAGGCTGGTCTTCTTAGCCTGAGGTCCAGGCTCATCCCAGTGGACCCGGGTTACGGGACTACCCCTGCATATCCAGGACAATAGCACATCCCTATGATCTGAGGCTTCACATCTATCTACTCACTGACCACGTATTAGGCCAGTCCACACAAGGACTCTAGCAGCAAGCTTGCCCATTGACCCCTCCAGATGGTCCACCCAGAATCAATATGGACTGACTAGTGAAGGGCTTTTCCTACCAAATCCACTTTATAAACATGGAAAGAGTTGCTTGTTTCTTCAAATGCACAAACACCAACACAAGACCACAAGGATAAAAAAGAATCAAGTAAATAGGACACCACTAGTGGAACAAAATAAAACACAAGCAACAGAGCTTACAGAAATGGAGATCTGTGAACTGCCTGATAGATAATTCAAAATAATATTCTTAAAGAAATTCAGTGAGCTATAAGAAATACAGACAGACAACTAAACAAAAATTTAAAAGAAATACATAAACAAAGTGAGAAGTTCAACAAATAAATAGAAACCATATCAATCAAAAATAAATTTTGGAGCTAAAGAACACAATGACTAAATTGAAAAATTCCATAGAAAGTTTAAACAGTGGACTTAATCAAGCAGAAGTAAGAATCAATGAGCCCAAAGACAAGTCATGTGAAACTACCTAGTCAGAGGAGAGAGAGTAAGAAAGAATGAAAACAAGTGGCAAAAGCCTAGGGGACAAAACTGTATGATCATCTCAATAGATGCAGAAATAACATTTTATAAAATTCAACATTTTTAGTAATAAAAACTCTCAATAAATTATGTATAGAAGAAACATACCTCAACATAATAAAGGCCATTTATGACAAGCCCACAGCTAACATCATATTCAACAGTGAAAAATTAAAAAGCTTTTCTTCTAAGATGAGGATCAGGACAGGAATGCCCACTCTCCCACTTTTGCCACTTCCATTATAGCCCTGGAAGTCCTAACCAGAGTAACTAGATAATAAAGAGGAAAAAAATGCAATCAAATCAGAAAAGAAGAAATAAAATTTTCCATTTGCAGATGACATGATCTCATATATAAAAATACCCTAAAGACGCCAACAAAAAAATGTTAGAACTAATAAACAAAGTCAGTAAAGTGGGAAGACACTTTATCAACATGCAGGCCTGGTGTGGTGGCTCACACCTGTAATCCCAGCACTTTGGGAGGTTGAGGTGGGTGGATCATGAGGTCAGGAGATCAAGACCATCCTGGCCCACATGGTGAAACCCCATCTCTACTAAAAATACAAAAATTAGCTGGGTGTGGTGGCGTGTGCCTGTAGTCCCAGCTACTCAGGGGTCTGAGGCAGGAGAATCGCTTGAACCCAGGAGGCGGAGATTGTAGTGAGCTGAGATCACACCAGTGCACTCTAGCCTGTGCAACAGAGAGAAACTCCATCTCAATAAATAAATAAATAAATAAATAAATAAATAAATAAGTAAGTAAATAAAATTTAAAAATCAACATACAAAAGTCAGTATCTTTTCTATACACTTGAACTATGTGAAAAAGAAATCAAGAAAACAATCCTATTTACAGTAGCTATAAAGAATAGAAAACTTAGGAGTAAATGAAAATAGAATACAGGTTGAATATTCTTTGTCTGTAATACTTAGGACCAGAAGTGTTTTGGATTTTGGAATATTTGCATTATACTTAGCAGCTGAGCATTCGAAATCTGAAAATCTGAAATCCAAAATACTCCAGTGAGCATTTCCCTTGATTGTTACATTGGTGCTCAAAAAGTTTTGAATTTTGGAGCCTTGCAGATTTCAGCTATTCAATTTTGGATGCCTAACCTGTACTTACAAATAAATTTAACCAAGTCAGTAAAAGCTATATTCACTGAAAACTGTAAAGCATTCATGAAATAAATTGAAGAAGAGGCAAATAAATGGAAAGATACGCTGTGTACATGGAGTAGAAGAATTAATATTGTTAAAAGTGATCTACAAATTTAAGACAATCACTGTCAAAATTGCAATGATATTTTTCATAGAAGTAAAAAAAAAAACACCCAAAATATATGAGGAACTCAACTCAGCAGAAAGAAAACAAATAACTTGATTGAAAAATTGGTAAAGGAATAGGCTTTTCTCAACAGAGACAGTATTCTGTCTTAGTCCATTTATGTAGCTATAACAAAATACCATAGCATGGGTAAATTACCAACAATAGCATTTCATTTCTCACAGTTCTGGGGGCTGGGAAGTCCAAGATCAAGGTGCCAACATTTAGTGTCTGGTGAAGGCCTTCTTGCTGAGTCCTTACATGGTAAAACATTGTGTTCTCACGTTGAGGAAACAGAAGAGCGAAAAGAGAGTGAGGCAGCTCTCTTGCCTCTCTTTTAGAAGGGCTCTAATCCATTCATGAGGGCTCCACCCTCATGACTTACCATTGAAAGGCCCCACCACTTAACACTATCACATTATGATGAAGTTTCAACATAAGAATTTTGGAGAACACATTTAGACCATAGCATATCCAAAGAAATGAATTAAGTATATCAAATAGATATCTGTATTCCCATATTCATTGCAGAATTATTCATAGTAGCCAAGATATGGAATCAATCTGTGTTCATCTACAGATAAATGGATAAATAAAATGTATACATGTACAATGGAATATTCTTGAGCCTTAAAAAAGAAGGAATTTTTATCATTTTTGACAACATTATGATAAGTAAAATAATCCAGGCGTAGAGAGACAAATAGTACATGATATCACTTATATGTGGAATCGAAAAAGCCTAACTCATAGACGCAAAGAGTAAAATGGTGGTTGTCTGGGCAGGGAGATGGGGTTGGGGGGAAGGAGGAGAAGATATTGGTCAAAGGGTACAAAGTTTCAATTAGATGAGATGAATAAGTTCTGGAAATCTATTATAGTAGGGTGACTATAGTTAAAAACAATTTGTTGTTATTTGAAATTTGTTGTATACTTGAAAATTGCTGAGAGTAGATCTTAAATATTCTCACTACAAAAAGTATAACTATATAAGGTGATGAACATGTTAATTATCTTGATTGTGATAATCACTTTACAATGTATACATATATCACAACATCATGGTCCACACTACAAATATATATAATTTTTATTTGTCCATTATACCTTAATAAAGCCAGAGGAAAAAAGAAGATATCATGCTAATAATAATTTATAACACTAAAATGAATCATAGATATGTTAAATATTATTGAATTAGGAGCAGGAGGAAAATGCCTTCTATATGGGGAAAGGATCATATCAAGCATCAAAGTTTATACCTGGCCGTGATGTACATATATGAAAGGGTGATGAAATTTTGCACCTAGCACTGGTAAGCTGAAAACTGTAGAGAACAAACCAATGTATTTCAGACCCAATGAATGAATCCTGAAGACCTACAGAAGTAAATGTAAGTTCTTCCTCTGATATTTTCTACTTGACTGTGTCTGGAATCAGCTTGGTAATGTCCTCCACAGGTCACTTCCCTCAGTCAACAACTGGATGCTTATCTAAAGATCACAATTTCAGGAAAATAGTCTATTTATTTTTTAATAACAATTTCCTCTGCAAAAGAAAAGACTCTTACCTTAGTTGCTAGTAAAACAGTGATAGAGTATATAACGCCTTTTAAGAGGTTAAACCATGGAAAAGGTATCCCTGGACAGAAATCCCATGACATCAGAACAGTGCTCGGTAACTCTAACTGGGAAGATACTCATTCAAGGGCTTAGCATGAAATGAATAATTGCTGAGCCACTAAAGAAGAAAATACCAGCATCATTAACTAGCTTTTGCTTGGTTCCATTAGAAGGAGCCTAATTGGAACCCACCTTAGGCAGATACAACAAGGGCACTAAGGTCCTGGCTGCCTCACTTACACCCACAAAGAGAAAAAATGTTTCCCTCTTCCCATCATTCAGGAGCTCCTAAGACAGGTGAACAGGACTAATGTTCACAGGGATCAGCTCTTAGAGAAAGCATTAGCAAAACCAGGGAGTCAGGGATTAGAATGACACAGACATGTCACAGGGTTCCAGGCCCTAGCCATGTCCTAATGCAAGGAGAGAGGCAAGTTGCTCTAGCTTTGAGAGCTGTCATCACCCATCAATACCTCCTGCTTACCATGTGACCACCATTCTTCCAGTTATACATTTTACCCTGCTTCCTCTAAAGAGTTTTCACTGTAGTCCTATGGATGTTGTTCAAAAGGCATCACTTCTGTTCAAAATGCCACCAGTTCCCAAAAAGTACTGATTCTACCAAAGATATACAATTTCAGGATCTGGTGGTTTTTAAATCTTCTATAAACTGTGTTTCTTCCTCAAATATATGTCGTGACTATTTCTCCACTATATCTTTGTGGCAAATGTCATAATATTTATTTAAATGGTTCTCTCTCTGCTCTCACTATAAATGGTGTTCGAAAAGACTTGAAAGGGAGATTACTTGAATTTCTGTGTCACTCTCCACAGCTGCTCCTAGTCGTTGAGGTTTCTACCACCATTTACAAAGAGCTGTTATATCCAGACACATAATATTTAGAGGCAAATGTTTTCTAAATCCAGTTTTACCTCTACTGACAAGGAAAAGGGTGTGCAGGAGTTGGGCTGGAGACTGGCTGGTTTCCTAAACTAAAATTGTCCAAATGGCACTTCCTGATGAGTCAAGGAGAGTCTATGGGCAGGGAGCTTGCATGTCATTACCAAGGTTACTGAAGCACTCCTTGGAGCATATTTTCAGCAGCATTGATTTTATGTAGAGACAGATGGGTTAGCTATTTTATTTAATTTGAGGGCTTCAAAAAGCTAGTCTCAATATAAATTCTGTTCATATTTATGTGATCTCAAATTCTTGCCGTAGATACCTTCTAGAGATACATATCTTCTAAATAAATAAAGATTTTTTTCTCTAAACACTAGGGTTACAAATTAGCTAGACAACACATTAGCAGGGGTTAGTTACATAATCAATAATTCATCATATCTCTCTTCAATCAGGGGAGCATAGGTATCTGACAGGTGAATAAAAAGTGGCAGTTTACTGTGAGAATTAAATAAGGCATTGCCTGTAGAGTACTGGGAACTTATAAGATGCCGAATAAATAGTAGTTCTCATTACAGTTAGAAAAAAAAACCAGAATAACTGATTATTAGGTTTCAAAGTCAAGCTGGAAAAGCTCTTTATGATAGTGCTTCTTAAATTCTATGCAACTGCAATGAGAACCAGACATTGCTGCCCCATATGCCTCTGCAGTCCCGGGAGCTTCTGAAAAGAAGTCCGAGGTGGTTTTTTTCCCTATCATTTCTTATTCTAATGCCATTCACAAGAGAATATACATGATTAATGTCAGATCAATATTGGATATGGAGAAAAGAACATAAAAAAAATACCAGGTAAGCTTTTGGAGGCAGGAGTGGTTTATTCTGTCTGTTCTAATTACCCTGGGTAATTAGAAAAGGAAAAAATAATTCTATACAGGCCACTGAATGAGATCTCATTTCCTATGAGAGATAAGATCCAGCTTCCTCTGGAAAATCACCAAGTCAAACTTGCCTCATCACTTATGCTGCCATAAGCTCTCTAGATGAGTTGGGAAGATAGGTTCTTTTCACCTAAAGCTCTTGCCCCAGACAAATCACTCAACCTCTGCGAGTCTTGGTTTTCTCATCTATGAAATGAGCATAATATCAATATTATCTACTTCATCAATTGTTATGAAAATCAACTGAGGTAATATATGACCTTTATTTAAAAAACACTATAGAACAAAATGTTTCAGGTAATCTACTGGGCATTGAAGGCACAAAACACGAGTAAGGCATAGTCTCCCCCTCACACAGGGAGTCACACACATAAATAATGACTGCTCATGATAAAAAAAAAAAAATACCATAATGGAGATACAACAGAAACTCATCTGTCCATTAAGTTAGGACTGATAGAAGAGTGGCTATCAAAAAGTTCATGTAAGTAGAATATCATACGAGTGATGTGTGTGTGCGTGTGTGTGTGTGCGTGTGCGTGTGTGTGTGTGTGTATATATATATATATCTTTAACTTAACCCAAACAAATACACATTTGTTGGTCAATTGTTTTTGTTCTGCATAGTTCCTTGTGCATGGATCTACTGATTGGAGTGCTTAGTTCCATTTCTTCCATAAACCATACCTATAAGATATCATGCATGCTTCCCAATAAGGATGGTATTGTTAAAGTAGAATGAGAGCTTAAAGAACCTTGGAGAACTAATTTGCAAAGACACTTATAAATCCAGTAGTTTGGAACAGACAACACAGACAGCATGTCATTTGCAGTTGGATCATAAGGGAGTTCAATAGCTTAAAGGAAAAGAGTGACTGTTGAGGTGCTGGGGAAGGTAGAAGGGCTTTTGAGGCACAGGAAACAATATATGGAAATCAGAAAGGGATGATTCATGGAAGATATGCTTCAGGCACACTTTCCCAACACCCTTGGGAAATATGGCCAAAGGATAGGTGCCTGAGAGAAACTGAACAGATAGGTATGATTTTCATCACTATGTTCAATTTTTCAACAACTCTAACCTATTCGTGCTGGATCATCTAAGCTTTCTGAATATTCAGTTTATCTTTATGTCACTATGTCCAAACTTCTGAACAGGTTCATTTACCATACCTACTTCCATACATTGGAAAAAAGAGAGGTCAAGAAAAACATCAATATAGACACATTTCTAGCCTGTGGAATTGAGGCAGACTTCCTCAACCTCACTGCTAGTGGACTGAGAAGATGCAAGGCCCATTTTCCTGGGGCAAGGCAAACATAAGTATAAGCTTCCACCAGTCATCTTACTGAAAAATTGTGATTGCAAAAAAGCTGTTGCACAGCACCTTGTAATGTTAGAAGGCTGATTTTCATCACCATGCTTTCCCTTAGGAATCACTCCTTACCTGACTAAAGTCTTACTCCTTTTTCAATATGAGCTCAAATGTCACCTCTCCACAAACAGTAATCACTGACCTCTATCTCATTGTCCCTTAGTCTGGTAACAATACTATGTTATTGACAATGAGGTAGAGGTCTTTCTATGACCTGAAATAACATATTTCTCATACGTTACTTCATTCTGTCTTGGGTATATATGTGTATCTGCAAGTGGATTGTAAGCTTCCTGGACATGGGATCTTTATTTTCTGGACTCTATTTCTCCCAACAGTGTCTTCTACAGTGGAGTCAGTAGTTTTACAGTAAGAACTAATTTGTTCAGCTGAAGAAAGAAAGGTATGAATAAGAGGTTTGGGTATCCTGGAAGATAAACAGTTGCATTTATGAAACATGCTCCTAGAAATGATGGCAAGATTTGGAGGTAAATTTGGAGGGGGTCTAGTGTTCAGGCACAAAGACATAAAGAGGGCTGGAAAATAGGAACTTAGAGTAAACATCAGAGGAATTGGGATGGTTTAGCAAGGAAATGGAGAGAATTTGGCATAGTTAATTGGAGAATATTATTATGTACTATTGTGTACATCAAGTGGTTAAGTAAAGAAAGATTTGTAGCTGTCTTATAGCTCTATTGATGATGAAAGTAACAGGAATATCATTCAGTTTATCTAACTTTCTTCCACATATTTCTTTTTTCTTTTCTTTTTCTTTTTCTTTTCTTTTTCTTTTCTTTTTTTTTTTTTTTTTTTTGAGATGGAGTCTCACTCTGTCACTAGGCTGGAGTGCAGTGGCGTGATCTTGGCTCACTGCAACCTCTGCCTCCCAGGTTCAAGCGATTACCCTGCCACAGCCTCCTGTGTAGCTGGGACTACAGGCATGCACCACCATGCCCAGCGAATTTTTGTATTTTTAGTAGAGACGGGGTTTCACCATGTTGGTCAGGACGGTCTTGATCTCTTGACCTTGTTATCTGCCTGCCTTGGCTTCCCAAAGTGCTGGGATTACAGGCGTGAGATACCGCCCGGCCATCCATATATTTCTTGACATCAGAATCCTTTCTTCATCTACCTTGTTTCTGTGACACTCTGTAGAAATAAAGGGAGCAATGATACTTTACAGGCTATTAGAATTTTATTAAGCTGGTATGTAAAAATGCACATTGGTCAGTGTCTGGGCCAGTGTCCAGGAGTCTAAATTTCATCTTAAAATTAGTTAGTGTTGACAATGTTTCTCAAAGATCCCCTAGAGTGGCTTTATCTGGTCTATTATGTTTACTAGGCCCCCATGGATATATGTTCTATACATAAATGTGTTTAATGGCCATGATTAGACTGGGCCTAGAGCGGCAGTGCTCTATTCAGATGACAGTGCTGGGTTAGTTGAGGAAAAGAGAAAGCCAACACAGTACCACACACTTACCCAGAATGCAACAATTGGATCCTGAGAACTTTCTCCGTCTATCAGAATGAAAAGCCCAGCCTATTTCTTAAAAGCTAAGGAGAGTTGGGGATGCATGTAGGCCAATCCTTAGTTTGACATTCAATCAGCCTGTATGTGTATCCGTCAAAGTAGATGTTACTTGAAAAATCACTTAGACCATCACAACATGAAAGACAGTTTTCATATTAGCATTACTTTGTCTTACACAGTGATAATTGCTAACAAATGCAGTTTCACTATTATAAAGATGGGGGGAATCCAGGCGTATTGTGTGTGAGAGAGAGAGAGAGAAAGAGAGAGAGAGAGAACTGTATCTTTATTTGTTGTCAGAAGACAAAACCTCACAGCAGCAAAAGAGATAGACTGACCCCAGAGTTAGTTGAGTGCAGAGGAAAATCATTTGCATAAATGCTTTACCCTAGCCTGGGGCAGATTTGCAACTCATCACTAAGGAGCTGTAGTGGGAAGGATGAGGAGAGAGAGAGGATTATTTCTTTCACTTCCGCAGTCTGTTGACCTCACTCTTCCCTTGAATAAGTGAGCCTGTGGTGGTGCCAGCATTCATGGTTTTCCACAACCTAAGTTATACAGAGAACCACAGCTATTTTCAGTAGAATCAGACCCCAGCTGAGTAGCATTCTGCCCTTTTTGCTTTTTTCCCAGAAGTGCAGAAATACAAAATGACCTGAAACTAAACATTAACAACAAATGCACTTTTTCAATTCTCTTTTTCCTCCCACAATCATATTAAGGATAACAACAATAGCAATACATTATTTCTCTCCTCATTCAAGACTCACTTAAGCAAAACATTTACAATCTGGATGATTAACTGATCATTTTGGGTTCTCTGATGGCAATTAAAGTTAACATTCTGGTAATTATTCCTTTTGAAAGGAAGTGGGGCTATCTTTTTAGATGAGAATCTCAACAACAATCAAAAACAAACAAACATACACACACACACACCCCCCCCAAAAAACACCCTGGACTGATTAAATTAAAACAAAGGGAAATTAGCATGACATTTCTTCTTGATTCAATTACAGTTTTCAAAATGATGAATGTTATCTATGAATGTTTTAAGGTTCACTTTAATGCATATTTTATCAACTTTGAATGTATCACAAATTTCCCTTTTAATTTAGCCTTTTAAAAATAGTAAAATTAAAACTGTCTTGCCCAGATTTAATGGGATATTAGTTCTCTCCTCACATATTCTGTCTGGTCTTGTGAGAGTGGCCCATTGTGCCTAAGTACAACAGTCTCTTTGCAGTGCTGAATCTTAGACACTGAAGACAGCCTCTCTTCAATGGGGTTACTACAGGGGAAAAAAGAAAATTTCAGTGCCTCATAGAAGGGACAATCTAATCCTCTTTGCTGGTACATCTGCTGTGGCAGTTTTGCTCTGCAAATCAAAAGGCACCCCATTAATTAGAGTTCCTTTTCCTTTCATTTTATTCAGCTTGTGAAATGTGACCAGTATTCACCAAAAAAAAAAAAAAAAAAAAAAAAGGGGGGGCAAAACAGCTTTTTTAAGGCCAATCCCTTCATTATGAACATCCTGAAGTACTCAAGTACTTTTCTCTAGTACTTTCCTCTTCTCCTCTCTCTTCCAATCATCTATGAGA
>NW_012105364.1:13669650-13674231 GCF_000951045.1 Mandrillus leucophaeus
CTTTAGTCACAAATATCTACCCGAAGGGTGTGCGCTTTGATTTCTTGTCTGATTTCCGCTTACTGTTCTTCCTCTATTTTTTTTTCTTTTTTTTTTTTTTTTTAAAGAAGGAGCCCTTCTCCTTTGGCAGAGTGCAATACATTGAGAGAGCTTTACAAAACAAAGCTTTCAGCTCTGAGTCAGCAACAAACTCATCTTTGTTCATGTGTTTCTATTAAGGAAAGAAGGCCAATTTTATGCAGGTTTCTATGGCTGGCTTTACAAAGGCATCTCTCTGTGTGCAGGCCCTCTGGCAGGAACAGCCGACTCTGAGATCATCATTTTCAGCAATCACCAGCTGCAATGAAGATCTGAGAAAGAAAATCATAAACTAGTTTATATAGTGATTTTCCCGAGGAGACTGAAATATAGAGACTCACTGGTAGGCAATTAATAAAGGCAGTTCATTGGTTGTATTCACAAGAACAGCCCAAGGCTTTCTCTATATTTTCCTTTATCTATAAACACATTTTGATAGGATATTCGTGTTATTTATCTTGAGGAGGAAGCAAAGCTCATTTGCATTTCCCTGGGTTTCCCTGGAAATTCCCAGGAATTCTTGTCCTTCGTTTGATGGTGTTTTACTGTGTTTGGGATTACATTAAACTATAATCTCACAGTCTGACTCCAGGTATTTGGCATTTGTTTAATGATATAGTTAGGGCACTATAAGATACCCATTTGGCCCATAGGGAGATGGTTTAAGACTTAGGGGATATATCAAAAACATTAAGAATAAACAAAATAGTTCCAAACTCCTGAGGCAAGCACTTTGAAAAACACCAAAAACATGACCTATTTGTCATGAAGTGTAACAGAATGAAGTTTGGAGACATGGATTAGTGTAGCACAATCTGTGCTAGTGTTTCTTTAAGAGTATTCCAAGATAGGTTCATTCATACTTTGATTTAAAAGAAAATTTCCATGTTTGAGTAGGAAATGCTAGTCTTAACAAAATGAAACTTATTTTAGCTGCAGGAACTCTCAGAACCCGAAATATGCTAATGTTCATAGTCATTTTCTAAAAGAGATTCCTTCTAATCCCCCTACTGCCACAGGAGCACCTGCTTGGACTAGAGTCCCAAAGATCACACTTTAGGGAAATGCTGACCAAAGCCAATGGGGGACTGGCAACTGAAGACTTCAAAAGCTCAGGCTATCATGGACTGTGATGATGTCTGCTAGAGAAACTTCAGACATATTTGTTTCGATACGGATATATAAAATACTTATAGTTAGATGCTATCTGAGACTAGCTAGTCAGAAATCAATCACAATGTAAAATGAGAGAGCACTGTACCTTTCCTGCTGGCCCTGCCCCCAAATGTTGACTATCTTTTTACAGGCAGAGCCTTAGGAGATCTCTGTTGGTTTATGGATACCTAGGTTTTATGATTCTCATTTCAGAGGCTTTGCAGCATAGAGGAAGAGCGATGGTGGAATTTAAATGAGAAACCTGGGCTGCTTAAGTACATGGAAACCCAGCAGTTACCATGCTGCTCTTTCTTGATTCACGGCTACCAACTAGAGATGCCAGATAATATATTTTTTCCATATGTTAAGTGTGATGTATTCTTTGTTGTTACATAAGATCTGCTAGCAAATACTTCCGTTCCTCTTTTTTATTACTTCAAAAGAGAAATATTTGTTGAGTGCCTACTATGTGCCAGGTACAGTATAAATAAGACAGAACTAGTCCCTGCTGTCTTGGAACTTACTGACTAGAGCAGAGAAGGGACTAATTTCTAGTCATATAGATGATTTATTCTTTTTATAAAAGGGACTGCTGTACATTTAGAACTGAGTGAGTGTGGCAGAAATTGCTGATATTTTGAAAGATTACTTCATTAGATTCATCCTGAAACTTGCCTAGCCCAGGAGTGTCTGTCTTCTTCACAGGCATTAGTCTGATACTTTGCTGTTACAAACATCTTGCATTTCTATGGTTGTGCTTTGGGATAGAAATTCATGATGGGCAAGGATGGGTCCTTGTAATTATTAGTCTGGAATTCCTGAGCAACGCTTTCTGTTTTTCAGTGACTGGTGAGCCACCGTTCAGATGAGATACAATCAGTGTGCCGATTGTTGCACAAAAACCAGGGTGATTTCTACTTTGGAATCCTTGGTACAAGTCTAAACTTATCTGGAGTTAGGAAATAAATCCCAAAGGCACATACCTCAGTACCTGATATACTACGGCACATAAAGGATCTTTCTGCACTCTTGAAGCAAGCTGGGGCTTGGTTTAAGGGTGTTTTTCTTACGAAAGAGGGAATTGTGGAACAATTATGGAACAAGGCAGTGAGAGGGAAGCTATGATAAAATGGTTCTAATACTCACAAAAGTTATAATACAAATTTTTAAAAAAACAATTATAATCTAAGCTTCTTGCTTCTCAGTTGGTCCTTGGTCTTTGGTCTTTCCCTTTCTGTTTCTACCTCCAGCTCCACCCTATAATTTTAGTGATTATATGTTTGTATGGACATGCCAGACCACCACATCCTAGCTCCATTCTCATTCCTACTTGGCTCTGGGGTGTGTACATCTGAAGTGAGGCCCGCCCCTAGAGAGAGGAATCAAATGCAAGAAGAGACTGCAGCCGTCAAAGCAGCTGGATAGAGAATTCTGAGACCTTGGAGAACAAAGCCATATTCTATAAGTGGACTTCGACTCTAGCTGTATATATTCCCTAGACCTGTGGACTTCCCATCTGATGGTGAACTGGGTGAGGGTAGGAGACTGCTAGTACAGCTGGACAGAAGCTAATACAGGGCCCTCTAAAGCATATAGTCCAAGCCTGGTTCTCAGGATGGTGCCAGCTGGCCTTGTAGGCCTGAGTAAGGATTTGCTTTTTCAATTAACAGAGATGGGAAGTCATTGAAATGTTTTGATTTGCATTTCCAGAATCTCACTTGTGCTGCTGTATAAAGAGCATCCTGGAGAAGAACAAGAGTGGAAGGAGGGAGCCAAGTTCAGAGATGATTGTAGAGTTTTAGACAAGAGATGAACACCTTTGTGGGTTGCTGTGAACATCTACTAGTTACTGATAAACAAATGCCTTCACAATCTATGTTAGTCATGTCATGGTTCCTTAGTGGGGCAGAACTAATGGGATGGAGATATGTGTGTGTGTATATATATACACACACACACATATATATGGGAGTTTATTAAGTAGTATTAACTCACATGATCACAAAGTCCCACAATAGACTGTCTGTAAGCTGAAGAGCAAGGAAGTCAGTCCAAGTCCCAAAGCTGAAGAACTTGGAGTCCAATGTTCCAGGGCAGGAAACATCCAGCATGGGAGAAAGATGCAGGCTGGGAGGATAAGCTAGTCTAGCCTTTTCTTGTTTTTCTGCCTGCTTTATATTCTGGCCATTCTGGCAGCTGATTAGATGGTGCCCACTCAGATTAAGGTGGGTCTGCCTTTCCAAGCCCACTGACTCAAATGTTAATCTCCTTTGGCAACACTCTCACAGACACACCCAGGAACAATACTTTGCATTCTTGAATCCAATCAAGTTGACGCTCAGTATGAACCATCACAAGTCTACCCCTTGTCAGCTTGAACCCACACACATCTCCTGAGATCATACATAATCTTCAGATAAAGACAATAATAAAGCCATAATTATGCCTAACATAATACAACTATCCTTTGTACAACCAGAAATACACCAATCCCCAACCAAAATGCTATTACATAACATGAAGTCAATAAATCTTATGTCACATGATAAAGGAAAAAGGAAATAATGAAGATATTTTCTTAGTACAAGTGCCTATATGAATAAACATGCTTTTAACAAAAGGAGGAGGAAGGCCGGGCGCGGTGGCTCAAGCCTGTAATCCCAGCACTTCGGGAGGCCGAGAGGGGCGGATCACAAGGTCAGGAGATCGAGACCATCCTGGCTAACACAGTGAAACCCCATCTCTTCTAAAAAATACAAAAAACTAGCGGAGCGAGGTGGTGGGCGCCTGTAGTCCCAGCTACTTGGGAGGCTGAGGCAGGAGAATGGTGTAAACCTGGGAGGCAGAGCTTGCAGCGAGCTGAGATCCGGCCACTGCACTTCAGCCCGGGCGACAGAGCGAGACTCTGTCTCAAAAAAAAAAAGGAGGAGGAAATACTCATGACAATTACAGCCCTCACTTCTGTAGCTGGTCATGTGGTTGCAGTTGGTATTGATGACTACCATTTTCTACTGCCCATTCTGTATTCCATTTGCCCTCAGCAAACAGCTCAGTAGGTCATGGTTTTTTTTCCTCATGGAGTGACTCAAACCTTCATTCCTGAAGGGTCTGGACACCATTCCACCATTCTATCAGTCCAGCTGCTTCAGGATGATGAGGAACATACTATTGAAAGCTTTTAAGGAATCTAGAAAACAACTTCATCTGCAGAAGCAGGTCTAAGTGAGAAGTAAAAGCTTCCACTTTCATATTACTTCCCATCTATGTTTAATGTAGCTTTATTATTCATTGTCTTCACTAACATAATTTTATTATTTCACCAGTTTTATTAATATAACTTTATTATTT
>NW_012105364.1:13675441-13678811 GCF_000951045.1 Mandrillus leucophaeus
GATAAGTCTTTTAAAGTAACACTTTCATTATGTAACCATATTCTAAAACTTCCTATTCTTGCTGGAAATCTGCCCTATGACTAGTAATACAAAATTTGCCTCTTATTTATCATTTTTGGTGTGTGTCTATAAATGTCAAGTGCATGGGGAAGAGGACAGGTGTAGCTCTCATACGTCTGTTCCTGAAGCAGCATTGCAGACTGAGAAATTTAAAGGGTTTATATTCATGTTGGCTTCCTTTGGATGAAATTTGCTTTAGGTGATAGGTCACTTAGTAAAACCTCATGGGAAATTTCCTTAGTCTTGTTTTGTCTGGTTCCAGAAGACATCTCTTTTAAATCTTTCCACCTTCTGTAAAATTTATATCAGTCACATTTGTAATTGGAGATGTTCTGGCCCTCAGGCTGGGGCCCCAAGCCACAAGGTATACAAGCAATATTTACAACCATCTATTACCACACTCCTATGGGTTCACTTCTGTCTAAACCTCTCTTTACTCCCCGCTTGGCCAGACTCCTGCTTCTTGCATTTATCTATATTATCGCTCAAATTTAGGTAATGTCATTCATAAATGGCACTGATTTCACCAAAGATAATTTAGAATTACAGAAGTCACTTTATGGATTTTTTTAAAGAAATCAAAGATAATTTTTATTGAAGATATTAAATGCTAAGCAATGTAATTATATTGCATTTTAAATTCTACAACAATGATGTGAATTTGATATTTTTATTTTTGTAAGAGCCCTTAACATGAAGTCTACCCTCTTACATTTTTAAGTGTATATAACACAGTATTATAAATAGACATATAGACGAATGGGACAGAATAGAGCACAGAAATAAATCCATGCATATATGGTCAACTGATATTCAACAAGAGTGCCAAGAATACACAATGGAGAAAGAATAGTCTCTTTATCAAATGGTATTGAGAAGATTAGACATACACACGCAAAAGAGTGAAACTGAACCCTTATCATAAACAAAACAAAACTCAAAATGGATTAAATATGTCAAGGAAAACTGAAACTATAAAACTCCTAGAAGAAAACATAGGGAAAAATCATGACGGTATTCATGACAATGATTTCTTAGACAAGATACCAAAAGCACAGACACCAAAAGCAAAAATAAAGTGTGACTACATCAAACTAAAAACATGCACAGCAAGGAAACAATCAAAACAGTGAAAAGGTAATGTACAGAATAGGAGAAAATATTTGCAAACTCTATATCTGATAAGGGGCTAATATTCAAATTATAAAAGGGACTTCTAAAACTCCTATAACTCAATAGCAAAGAAGTAAACAGCCATATTAAAAAATGAGCAAAGGACTGGAATATACATTTCTTCAAAGAAGACAGACAAATGGCCAACAGAGAGGAAAAGTGAAATTTTGATATGATCAAAATTGTTCATTTAAGAGGCATCTTAGAACAAAAAAGGAAGAAATCCCAAATATCCGATTGTGTATATTTTTGATTGGTATACAAATTCATCCAGAAGAAATTCAGATTCCCAAATTGCTTCCATAAGTGATAAATTGGCCAAGGCAAAAGAGAACTGTAAACAACTTTAAATTATCTCTGACGTATTTCCCTCTAAATCACAAGTCACAACTCAAAGTCTTGATCCAACCACATCTCTTCTTCCATCTTATGTTTCTCAATTACTCTCTTCCTCTATTTCTCCCTCCAATCTGTTCTCTTTCCCTTCCAGTCAGTCAGAAACCATCTCGCCCAAATTCTGTTACTTCTTAAAATTAAACTGCTCTCAGAATAGGAAAATCCCTTGAGGCTGATTTTAAAACGTAGTCTCCCTTTGAAATTACAGTCATAGTCAAAGACTTTCCAAAATCCATATAGGATTTTAAAAAATTGCAGAGAAATTTAGAATTGTTGTAGGAATGTGTAATTCAGGGGTCCTAAATTTATATCGATTAGATTGTATGATAATGAGAGCATTAGATGCAAACGATTGGATGGAAAAGGCAGAATGGGAAAATCCTAAGGGTATCTCAAAACACCTCAAATTTTATAGGAAATCAAGGGGATTTACAGGGATTTACAGATGTTAGACAAAGCCTTTGGAGGTTATCTCTAAAACCTTGCCAATGAAAATGAACAGTCTCTAACCCAGTTCTGCAAGCAAGGGAAGGATGAGTTCAGAAACTTTAAGAGATGAACTCTTAAGTACTCTTAGCATTAAAGAATAGTTACTCAAACAGGTGTAATTTGAGGTCTCTCTTTACTTTTTATAAATGGCCTTAAGACTGAAATAAGGGATTTGATATATAAGCAAAAACTGGAATCAAAAATCATCCCACTGTCATATATCCAGTATCTGAATATTTTGGAAAAAAAACTCTTTGAAAAGAAATAGAATAAGGATCAAAATAAATTGATGGCATTACAAGTGAAGGACTAGGTGTTTCTATTTCAGTCATTAAACCCTGCAGGAGGGAGTTTAATGACAAAGATATTTAAAAAGATAGGTAAAGTAAAACAGATAGGTACCTTCATTCTTTTTGAAAAATTATTTTTAAATTAAATTTTATTTATTTAGTTTTTTTTTTGTCAGAGACAATGTCTCACTCTGTATCCCAGGCTGGAGTGCAGTGGTGCAATCATAGCTCACTGCAGCCTCCAACTCCTGGGCTCAAGTGATCCTTCCACTTCAGCCTCCTGAGTAGCTATACACTCACTCTTACAAGAAAAAAATTTCTTTACATATTAAAGGAGAGCCTTAAATTTTTTTATTGATACAGGCATACAGTAAGTGGAATAATATTCCCCCAAAGATGTCCACACCTTGATTCTTGGAACTTGCAAATACGTTATCTTACATGGAAAAGAGGGACTTCACAGATTATAGGGTAAAGACCTTCAGATGTAGGGATTATCCTGGATTATCTGAGTGAGTTTGACATAATCCCATAAACTTGATAAACAGAACTTTATCTGGCTGGAAGCAGAAGAGAGATAACACAGAAAAGAAGTTCAGAGAAATTTGAAGGTTGAAGACTCAGCCTTCCTTACTGGCTTTGATGATAGAGGAACGAGGTCACAAGCCAAGAAGTACTGGTAGCTTCTGGAAGCTTGAGAATGACCTAAAGCTCACAGCCAGCAAGAAAATTGGACCCACACTCCTACAGCCATGTAGAACTGAATTCTTAATACAACCCACATGAGCTTGGAAGCAGATTTACTCCCAGAAATTCCGGAAAAGAATGTAGCCCTGCCAACTGGTTGATTTTAACCTTATGAAATTGAGACCACATAAGCAGCTGGGTTGCACTTTGCCTGGACTTCTAACAAAACTGTGAGATAATAAATGGGTGCTGTTTTAAGCCTTTAAGTTTGTGGT
>NW_012105364.1:13679296-13698346 GCF_000951045.1 Mandrillus leucophaeus
GTACCAACCTCAAATGCTATTTTGTCTTTGGTGCCTCCTGAGCCTACATATTTTATAATTGTAGCCCTGTGTTTCACTTTCTTTCTTAAGATAGTCAACACTTGTTTGCTTTTTGTCCTAAGAAAATTAGCGCTACAGCTAGATTGTTATTCCCAAGAAGTTTAAGGAGGCACTTTCCAACTTTCACAAGGTCTCAGCCAGAACATGAATGACATTATTATTTTCTGTGAGTCTACTCCTACCTTATATGTGGATGATTTTTGTTATATTTTAAAGATGAGGTGAGCTGTAAGATGGATTTCATCTATCTACTTACTATTTTAGCTTAAGAAGGGCATAGGTTTCCAAAGAAGAGTTTCGCTTTTGTAGAAATAATGTCTAGTCCCAGGACATGACTTACCTCAATGAGATAAATTCCTTATTCATGATAGACCAAAAGCAGTTCAAAAGTTTCCCAGGTCAGTAGTTAAGAAACAAATAAAACAATTCCTGAATTTGCTACTGCTAGCAATGTGTTTCCAACTTTTTGGAAATTGCCAAGCCTCTATAAGATTTAACTAAGTCCTAAGTAACTGGATCTAAACATGAGCAGACTTTTCTGAGGATTAACTCCTTAATGACCTCCCACCCTGGAATATCTAATTTTCATAAACCTTTGTACCTATTTATTCATGAAAGATATGGACAAGCCCCTGGTGTTCTGATTCAACTTCATAGAAAATATCAAACCAATAGTCTCTTTCCTGACACGGTGGCAAAAGCCTACCCACTGAGTCTAAGGACATTTGCCACAGCTAAACTAATGGAGACTTCTACAACTTGGTTTTCAGTCTTCCTTATAATTGATAGTTCACCATTCTGTATAACCTTTTCTGATAACTGAAAATACACAACATTTGTCAGCATATAAGCTTATATCCTATGAAATCCTTTTATTTTCTCCCTCACAAATTTCACTATTGTTGAAATACTTCAAATCTTGCTATTCTTTTTTTACCTGAAAAAAAAAAAAATGCAATGACTTTCTGACCTCTGCTTGTTAACTATACATGTTCTGAATAAATTTATTATGACCTCCTTTAGAAAATTTAGACTTAATCTTGTATGTTGATGGATCATATCTTAATACTATTCAAGAAAACATCAGGCAGGTTATTCTATAATGTCCCTGACAATGGCAAAATCGTCCTATATGGCAGAATTATTTGCAATCACCAGGGCTTGTGATTAGCTAAAGATAAGGAGGTTAACATAAATATTAAGAGAAGATATGTGGATATGGTTTTGGGTTGTCCATAACTTTGTAATGCTTTGAAGGCAAAGAAGTTTCTTGATTTCAGAAGGAACCCTGATTCAGAATAATTAGCATATTAAAGAACTTTTGAGTGTTCTAAGGCTTTCTAAGGAGGTAGCTATTAGGTTGGTGCAAAAGTGGTTGCGGTTTTTACCATTACTTTCAATGGCAAAAACCGCAAATACTTTTGCACCAAACTAATATATTAAAAGTAGGAACTCATTCAAAATTAGGTAACACGGAGGCTTAAGGGAATGCTCTGGGTGATCATTATGTCAGATAAGAAGGATTCTGAAGCTCCCTAACCCTCCTGAGATTAAATGTTTGGAGAGGCCCAAAGTCAAATATTGTCTGCACAGTTAGAAGTACTGGGAGATATACAGCTATAAATTTTCTGAGGATACCCTGATGATCTTAGGATATCTGCCTCATAGCACCAGAGGACCTAAAGTGGAAACTTGGAAAAATTTTACAGGAAATTATCTACAACAGCAAAGATAAATTGGCTACTGTACTTAATCAACATTAATGGGGCGAGTGTACTAAATTGCTGAGGATATGTCTGGTTCAGGTTTTATCTGTCACTAGGATAATGTTAATAAAAATGTAAAGGTTGGGACATGGACCAAGACTGAAACTGCATGAGCCCTTTGTATATTTCTAAGCGGATTTTATAAAACTACCCTACTTGATCATTTAATATGTCTGGTTCATTCAGATAGTTCTCAGGATTTCTGAAACATTTTCTTGCTGGAGAGCTACGCTCTAATCATGTTTTTAAAATTACTTAATTTTGTGTACCCAACCTGGAGAACTCCTGGGAAATCCAATCTATCTTCTCAGTAACAAAAGTACCCATTTCACTGAGACTATCATTTAAAAGCTTTGCAAATCCCTGCCACTTACTCAAAAACTTTGCTGTCAACAAAGTTCCAATCTCCATGAAAGGAAGAAAGAATGAAAAGAACTCTAAAACTCAAATTAGCAAAACTCTCAGAAACTCTCAAACTTCTAAGGCCTAAGGTATTGTCATTGAGATCAAATCCTTCTAAGATTCATCTCCTATGAGTTAGTAACAGGTTGGTCCATGTTTCATGAAATATTATCTGCAGTTCTGGACTCCACCTATTAAAAACAGATATGGCCAAATGTAGCAGGTAATTCATGGAACACATCCAGTCTTCTTATTAACAATTTTAACCAGCCTTTTCTCAACACTCTTCCAAGCAATTCTTGAATGACCTAAAAACTTTTGGAAAGAACCCAGTTGGTTACTGTTCACTACTAGGACAGTAGTGTAACTCCATGGAGTTAGTCCCTGTATGTATGTCTCTCATCAACCTTGCCTGAATCACTGAAAGATGGCCCTTACCAGAGATCTCAAGCTGAGAATTCTTGAGATCCCTCCAGAAACAATTTTCAGAAGCAGATAACTTGCATTAAAATCTTTGAACTAAAGATGACAAAACATAAGATATAACCAGCTTCTACTGAAGATCCACAGGAAAAGACTATGGATTATCATGCTTTACACTGCATTATTTTGTTCTTTATTTTTCTAGATATTTTATTTCCTTGTTTGCTTTCTGCTTAAGGTTATCGTTACATTACCAATAAGGCCCCTATTTCTAATTTTACTGTTCATATGACTAGTCACTCCAATGTATGAGTTCTACAACTGGCTACAATTTACCAGTAAGCTAAAGTACACATTTAAAGTAACAGCCCACTTTCCATAGGGAGCCTCACGGCTTTCCTTGGTACTAAATCATTATAATGAACCCTTTGTTTTCCCGGATAACTATATTCAACTACTAGCTAACTTTATAGATTAAAAAAAAAAAAACAGTATTACAATAGGCCAGAAAACAAGAAATCTAAAACCCCATATCACATTATATTTAAAAAGGAGGTTTCCGTTTCCACAGAAGCAACAAGTAGAGATCTTCTGGTGAAGATGAATGGCTTTGGAAACTGAGCTTACACAAAAATAGAATTTAAAAGCAGACTAGGGTACAGATGGTATATATTTGGAGGTTAATACTTTCAAAGATCATCCAAGTAAACACACTCCTTTTTCTTTTGCCTTAGTTCTACTTAAGGATCTCCGTACTACAAACTTCACTGCCTGGCACTGGACCATTCTTGACAAGTGGTGCTAAAATACTACATCACTATTTGTCAATCTTTTGGGGCTAGATTGTCCAAGAATAGATAATTGAGTGGCTCCCAGTGACTGGTATTTGATACATGTACAGAAGCCTACTGGTTTCTTCCTGTCAACTGGACAGGAATTTGTTATATTAATAATCTGATCCCTATCTTCAGGGTATTCTCAGAAACATTCGGGGTCCATTTTGACCTGTCAGTTTGTTCTTTCAGAAAAAAATTCCATGTGCTTTAAAAAGAGGCCTGAAAAGCAGGAATAATCCTAAATACTATGGTTCCTAGAAGAACAGCAGAACAGAAAGTGTCACCAAGGGGAAGTGCCACTTGAGAAGTTCATGAAATTGGACTGGTGCTCATTTCGAATAGATATAGTATTGGCCTCTTGAGAGTGAGTGGATGCTGTTTTGGGGAAAGAGTGTTAGGCTTACATCTCTGCAGATCTCTTTGTTGCCTTTAATCTTACTAATCTTACATTTGAGAAGGGAACAAACCATAAGTTACATAAACCTATATCTAGTACTGTGGACTCTTTGGATTGTGCATAGGATCTATTCTTTCAAATTTGGGTACTCTGGGCAGATAAGTAAATAAACTGTAATCGTAGTTCTTCTTTTGTGTTAATCTGGTTGTATTGTTAAAATGTGTGATCTCTTGCGTTTTGAATAAATTGAATAACTACCATACCACTGAATGATCCAACAAATGATCACCCAACAAAGAGAACAGGAAAACCTAACTCTTGTGGAGGTTGGGAATAATAGTATCTGGAAACATCATACATTATCATGACAACTCAAATAGTGATGACAGTTTGGATTGATCACATTTCCAGATGCTAATGGACCATCTTGCAGCTCAGGCTGAGGAACAACCACATGGTAGGACAGAAAGACCTGAAAACATCTACACTCATGCTGCTCATGGTCTACACAAACATAACTTTATTATGTGATTGTCATAATTAACACGACTTTATTATTCTTAATCAAAATGAATTTACTATTCTAGAAAACTAATGCCTAAAAACATAAAATATGCAAATAACTTTCTTGTTTGTTCTAGAATGTCCTGAAAAACCCATATAAATAAACACCAAACTGTTCATCTGTTCAACAGATAGCATCAAACAACTTGTTATTTCTCTCACCGCTTTCAAATTCATTCTTTGGAATCTTCACCTTGCTGTGTCTACCAGTACCAAGTTAAAATGATCCATAGCAATTTCAGTCAAGCTCCTGCATTGAATATCCACCTTAAATCAGACTCCAAATCCTCACCAATATCCTGATATTGTCACTTCCCTTCTGGGGTGCTACTAAAACTCTCTCTTGTATATATATTTATATACATAAGTATATATTCACACAAATTATATATATATACACACACATACACACACACGCACATATATATATACACACACACACCCCCCTACACACACACACACACATTTAGTGAGCCATTATTTGACAAAAGTTTAGTTTTGAACACCAACATTTTTGACACTTGTGACCTGTGCCATCTTTAAGTTCAACAATAATTTTCTAAGTTAGAGTTTCTAGAAACCCACTTCATATCATCAACCCACTAAAAGTTAACACAGAAACACATTCAATAATAGCTTAATTGTACATTTTTAAATAACTTAAGGAATATAATTGCATTGTTTATAACTCAAAGGATAAATGCTTGAGAGGACAGTACCCCATTCTCCATGATGCGCTTATTTCACATTGCATGCTGTGTCAAAACATCCCACTTACCCCATAAATATATACACCTAGTATGTACCCACAAGAATTAAAAATAAAATTTAAAGATTTAAAAACACATTAAAAAATATAATTCCCTTATAACATCTTGTAAGAATGTTTGAAATACATAAACCCAAATAAAATATAAAAGCTATATTGAAAATATCCCTTCTCGGGGTTTATATTTACCATTAAAGGTACTTTTTAATTTTTAATTTTTTATTTTTTGAGATGGAGGTTTGCTCTTGTTGCCCAGGATGGAGTGCTATGGCGAGATCTCAGCTCACTGCAACCTCTGCCTTCCGAGTTCAAGCGATTCTCCTGCCTTAGCCTCTCATGTAGCTGGGATTACAGGTGCATGCCACCACGCTTGGCTAATTTTGTATTTTTAGTAGAAACAGGATTTCTCCATGTTGGTCAGGCTGGTTTTGAACTCCCGACCTCAGTTGATCCACCTGCCTCAGCCTCCCAAAGTGCTGGGATTACAGGCATGAACCACCATGCCTGGCCAAGATACATATTTTAAATGTCAAATTTGAATATTATGTTTATAATTAGAAAATTTGCAAAATTTTGAGGTAGAGTGGTGCCTTTTAACATTATATGTCAAAGTTGATCTTAATAACAAATTTTAGATGCTTATCCAAACATGATGTTGCTGCCACTCATTTACCTATATTTGTGTCTTGAGAACTACAGTCATTATTTTATTTATTCTTTTATTATCCAGCCAAGAATTGGTTTAGTATGTATCATGAGTCCTCATGGTGCTAAACACTGTGGACACAAATCAAGTAAGACTTGGTTTCTACCCTCAGTCAGCTTACACTCCATGAAGGAAAGCAGCTCAGTAATTAACAATGCTTAAAAGTGTGATGAGTGCTAAGATGGAGCTACTTATGGGACTCTATAAAATACAGGATGAATCTAAACAGTCTGAGACATGACAAGTCTTCCCAGAGAAGATGAAATGAGAAGTGAGTTCTGAATGATTAGTAAGAATTACACAGGAGTTCAAGAATTTAGCTAGACAGAGCTTCTCAAGGCTTAAAGTACATATGAAGCACCTAGGAATTTTGTTAAAATGCAGCTTTTCAGCCAATAAGTATGAGGTGAGGACTAAGACTCCGATTTCCAACAAACCCTTAGATGATGTCAGCACTTCTGGTCTAAGAAATACTTGAAATAGCAAGGCGCAGGAGGGAAGCTTCTTAAGATAATTTGCTATAAAACATCAATTCTACGAATTTCCCAGCAGCCAATTTTTAGTATTTATTCTCTTTTAAATTGGAGTATAACTTATTTATAGTAAAGTGCACAAATCTTTAGTGCAATGAATTTTTGTGCAGACACCCCCACCACCTCCCCCAGACAGACCACACACACATACACAGAGAGAGAGAGTGAGAGGAGAGAGAGAGAGAAAGAGAGAGAGAAAGAGAGAGCCCAATATATCCACTATCCAGATCAAGATAAAAAACATTTTCAGCACACTGTATCAGTTTTCTAAGGCCCCCAACCAGTTAGTAACTCCACAAATGTAACCACTCCTTTGTCCTCTATCAAAATAGATTAGTTTGGCCTGTTTTGAACTTCATATAAATGGATTTACACAGTATATATTACTTTATGTTTGCATTTTACTCAACACATCTGTGAGATTCATCAATGTGCTCAACAGTAGCCTATACTTATTCACTTCTGTGTAAAAGCAAAGTAGTATTGACTGTATATTTCATATCCTAATATATATTCCTATTTAAATATACTACAGTGTTTATCCGTTCTCTTCTCGCTATTGTGAATAAAGCTTCTGTGACCACCCCTCTGTGTATCTTTTGGTAGATATGAGTGCTCATTTCTGCTGCAGTAGGTCAGTTGCCAAGTCACAGAGTAGGCATAAATTTAGCTATGTAAACACTGAGAGAAATTTCTCCACAATGGTTGTACATTTTCTATTCCCATCAGAAATGAATAAAACTTCATTATTCCACATCTGAGCCAACAGTTGGTATTTGCTTTTCCTTTCGTTTTTAGCCAAGTTGATGGGATAGATATTATTCCATTTTGATTTTAATTTGAAGTTTTCTGATTACCATTAATATTGAGCTCCTTTTTATATATTTATACAAACCTGCATCAATGCAAACTACAAATAAAAAAAAACTATAACAAAAAACTAATAATGATTAAGCAAAAGCCATCTTTAACAAAGAAACAAATTTAATAATACAGAATTAGAGAAAAAGGAATAGCAGCATGTGAATGCTATAATTATAGGCTATGCTGATGACACACTCATAACAATATATTATTCTACTAGAAAATTTCAAGAATCTCAACTATCTGAAAGGATGTGCCAGTAATAATTTTACAACATTGTCAAGCTAGGCTTCTTAAGGCTTTTAGAAAATGTTTCTAACAGGGTAATCTTGATTTGCAAGTAGAAAATATTAGTAAGCCTTAATAACTCAATAGGCCTCAAAATGGTGAAGAGATCCTTCATGTCAGTTCTTGGATCACACTTGGAAGATGCTGATCTAAGGGTTGGCTCCCAAAAGGAAAATCACTGCAATATTTTCTCAAAGGAAAGATTTATTAATACGTTTCGATATCTATACAAATATTCCCTTTGGAAAAAATATCCCAAGTTATCCAATAATAATAATATACGTGTAGAACATATTAGCTATTTATATCCCATATACACTACTAAGAATGACACAGTTTTATATTCAAGGGGTTTATTAAAAACATGGTACAAAGAAAATTATAATAATAAGTATACTGTCAGCTACTATGCACTAGTTCTTACTATCTAACAGATCCTGAGAAGGACTTGTTCATTGAGAAATACACAAGAATGTATCTGCCAAAGTGAGTGTTATTCTCTTGAGAGGCTAGCTTTTCTCAAAGTTTAGCTACTAAATTATTAACAATATATTTCCATAAGAAAATTTTTTTATGCATTAAACTATTTTCTTAATAGGGTTGTAAGCCTTATAGCTTGTCATTTAACAAAGACAGTTGGACATTATTTTAAATTTGCTTCAAAATTGCTAAAATTGAGGCAAACCGAAATTTTACTTAAAAGAAAAATAAGCTCAACAACATTTGAAATAAGCCATGTCAAATTACTCAAATTTCTTAATGAGCTTCAACAGAGTTGTCTAAAGTGAATTGCAATACTTTCTTTCGGGAGCCAGAAATAGATACATGTGAGCCAAACTCCTAATTTCAGGGTCTGTCTGGGCTGTTCTAAAGTCAGATATAAATATCAAATCAAAATCTATTTTCATTATCCCCATGAGATAATCCCTAACAGCAGCCTAGCATTACTATCTGTTCTCCCTGAAGACCCAGTATCTCCCAATGAATAGGGTGCTTAGTTAATTATAATCAGAACATAAACTTTTGATGTAACCCATTTTGTAAAATTGTTGATACTAGAGAAAGACAATGTAGGTTTGGGTGAAACTGGGCTATCTGACAAGGTGTCCTACAGTTCTCTAGACAGAAGACATAAGGAAATTTTGTTTTGTTTTATTTATACAGTCTGAAATATCTTTAGAAAATATTTCTTTTTGGCTTCAGCAGATGTCCAGCTGGTCATGATTGGCTCCACAGGAACTCTGGGGAGCAGGAGGACCTTTCCAAGAACTTAGCTCCCTCAGCTTTCCAAGGCGCAGGAGGGAAGCTTCTTAAGATAATTTGCTATAAAACATCAATTCTACGAATTTCCCAGCAGCCAATTTTTAGTATTTATTCTTTTTTAAATTGGAGTATAACTTATTTATAGTAAAGTGCACAAATCTTTAGTGCAATGAATTTTTGTGCAGACACCCCCACCACCTCCCCCAGACAGACCACACACACATACACAGAGAGAGAGAGTGAGAGGAGAGAGAGAGAGAAAGAGAGAGAGAAAGAGAGAGCCCAATATATCCACTATCCAGATCAAGATAAAGAACATTTTCAGCACACTGTATCAGTTTTCTAAGGCCCCCAACCAGTTAGTAACTCCACAAATGTAACCACTCCTTTGTCCTCTATCAAAATAGATTAGTTTGGCCTGTTTTGAACTTCATATAAATGGATTTACACAGTATACATTACTTTATGTTTGCATTTTACTCAACATATCTGTGAGATTCATCAATGTGCTCAACAGTAGCCTATACTTATTCACTTCTGTGTAAAAGCAAAGTAGTATTGACTGTATATTTCATATCCTAATATATATTCCTATTTAAATATACTACAGTGTTTATCCGTTCTCTTCTCGCTATTGTGAATAAAGCTTCTGTGACCACCCCTCTGTGTATCTTTTGGTAGATATGAGTGCTCATTTCTGCTGCAGTAGGTCAGTTGCCAAGTCACAGAGTAGGCATAAATTTAGCTATGTAAACACTGAGAGAAATTTCTCCACAATGGTTGTACATTTTCTATTCCCATCAGAAATGGATAAAACTTCATTATTCCACATCTGAGCCAACAGTTGGTATTTGCTTTTCCTTTCGTTTTTAGCCAAGTTGATGGGATAGATATTATTCCATTTTGATTTTAATTTGAAGTTTTCTGATTACCATTAATATTGAGCTCCTTTTTATATATTTATACAAACCTGCATCAATGCAAACTACAAATAAAAAAAAACTATAACAAAAAACTAATAATGATTAAGCAAAAGCCATCTTTAACAAAGAAACAAATTTAATAATACAGAATTAGAGAAAAAGGAATAGCAGCATGTGAATGCTATAATTATAGGCTATGCTGATGACACACTCATAACAATATATTATTCTACTAGAAAATTTCAAGAATCTCAACTATCTGAAAGGATGTGCCAGTAATAATTTTACAACATTGTCAAGCTAGGCTTCTTAAGGCTTTTAGAAAATGTTTCTAACAGGGTAATCTTGATTTGCAAGTAGAAAATATTAGTAAGCCTTAATAACTCAATAGGCCTCAAAATGGTGAAGAGATCCTTCATGTCAGTTCTTGGATCACACTTGGAAGATGCTGATCTAAGGGTTGGCTCCCAAAAGGAAAATCACTGCAATATTTTCTCAAAGGAAAGATTTATTAATACGTTTCGATATCTATACAAATATTCCCTTTGGAAAAAATATCCCAAGTTATCCAATAATAATAATATACGTGTAGAACATATTAGCTATTTATATCCCATATACACTACTAAGAATGACACAGTTTTATATTCAAGGGGTTTATTAAAAACATGGTACAAAGAAAATTATAATAATAAGTATACTGTCAGCTACTATGCACTAGTTCTTACTATCTAACAGATCCTGAGAAGGACTTGTTCATTGAGAAATACACAAGAATGTATCTGCCAAAGTGAGTGTTATTCTCTTGAGAGGCTAGCTTTTCTCAAAGTTTAGCTACTAAATTATTAACAATATATTTCCATAAGAAAATTTTTTTATGCATTAAACTATTTTCTTAATAGGGTTGTAAGCCTTATAGCTTGTCATTTAACAAAGACAGTTGGACATTATTTTAAATTTGCTTCAAAATTGCTAAAATTGAGGCAAACCGAAATTTTACTTAAAAGAAAAATAAGCTCAACAACATTTGAAATAAGCCATGTCAAATTACTCAAATTTCTTAATGAGCTTCAACAGAGTTGTCTAAAGTGAATTGCAATACTTTCTTTCGGGAGCCAGAAATAGATACATGTGAGCCAAACTCCTAATTTCAGGGTCTGTCTGGGCTGTTCTAAAGTCAGATATAAATATCAAATCAAAATCTATTTTCATTATCCCCATGAGATAATCCCTGACAGCAGCCTAGCATTACTATCTGTTCTCCCTGAAGACCCAGTATCTCCCAATGAATAGGGTGCTTAGTTATTTATAATCAGAACATAAACTTTTGATGTAACCCATTTTGTAAAATTGTTGATACTAGAGAAAGGCAATGTAGGTTTGGGTGAAACTGGGCTATCTGACAAGGTGTCCTACAGTTCTCTAGACAGAAGACATAAGGAAATTTTGTTTTGTTTTATTTATACAGTCTGAAATATCTTTAGAAAATATTTCTTTTTGGCTTCAGCAGATGTCCAGCTGGTCATGATTGGCTCCACAGGAACTCTGGGGAGCAGGAGGACCTTTCCAAGAACTTAGCTCCCTCAGCTTTCCTAGTCCTGTGGTTATGTAGCCCTGAATATCATGCTGATGATGGACATAGAGAATCTCAAGAAAATAAAGAAGTCAAACAAAGAGTTCAGATATTTGGATGCTAGCCTGAAAGATGCAGGCAGAAAATGAGACAGTACAAAATGTGGGCTCCATAGGTGTTACCTCAACCTCCTCTGCACAGTGAGGCCTAAGAGAGAGCAGTGGCAGCTTTACAGAGACATGTATCCAATAGCCCTGGATACCATGCTCTACACACTAAATATTGGCTTGTCGGACAAAGATGATAATCATATCAAGGAAATCCAGAAAAGACCAGAAGCATAGCAAAAGAAGGCCAAGACTGGGACAGCAGAAACCATCTAAAGAGTATTATGGTACTATACATTTGTTTGTTTTAACGATACAGAAGTAAATTTACCATGCAGCTTATGAATTGAAGCTTCAGGGTGCCTCACCTGGTGAGTCCTGGGAATTCAGAGGGGTAATTGTGAGTTTTACGTGGACAGGAGAGGCCAGGATACCATTAGGAAACATTTCTCTATTGGTATTTCTGGTTAACGGCCCAAGAGATTGCCAAAGAAAAGGACCTGAATTTGTAGTACTTGGTGATTTATTTCCTCATTCTAAATAAATATCCATTTTTGTAACTGATTTTTGTCTCTGCATTTTTGCATTTCTTTGTAGAGAGTATTCTAACATTGTGTACGCTTCAAATGCAACAAAACTAGGATCAGCCTTTGATTCTGTGTATTGTTCACAATATCATGCAGCCAAACTCTTTCTTGAGGTTTTAAGCATATATATCCTGTGAACATATAGTCTATGAAACATCTGTAATACTTGCTTATCATATTATAGTGATTACCTTACAAAGACCCCTTTCAGAGACAAGGTCATTAATCAGACGAGATTGTCCAACATGAGATCACCTTTTAATAGTTTTCATTGCACAAATGCTGCTAATCAGTCTTTTTCCGATAAATACATAGCTATTGAGAGATGAAAAATGACCTGTTCATTACATATATTACGTGGGAGGCACTACACTAACAGGCAGAAGTTGGGGCCATCCAGGTCATTGACATTGAGCTAAGTGAAGACTTTGGGGTGGATGTGGAATTCACAGGTCCCTGGCTCTCCAGTTTATTGATGTTGGGAGACCACACGGCAAAGAAGATAAAGAAAACAACGTAAGGAAAACCACTAGATCTGTACCAATAAACTATGAAAAAAAAAAAAGGTTCAGAAACTTACCAGAGTAATTAATTTGTAACAACATACACTGAGGAATTGTAATATTTTATTTTTATGAACATTTTTAGAACTGTAGGGATTTTTTCCCATAATAATTAGTTGGAATTTTAATCATGGAAATAGCCCAATTATGTAAAACAAATACTGCATTCTTGCTTTCAGTTTAAAATATTTCTTTTCTTTTAGAAATTAAGAAACTGCACTTATGTGTTTCCAGAGAACTTTATGATATAGGGTTAGAAAGTGGGTAAGGTTTCAGTCTGCCTTTGAGGATAAAACCATTGATGTTTAGAAAGTTGATATTAGCATAAGGATAATTTTTAGAGTTTTAATTACAGTATTACTAAACATGCAGAGTAATTTTTAATTCTTCTGAAAGCAAGCATTCCATGTCCTTATGTGCTTCATCATTTAAAAATAATGTAAAATGTATTTCCTTTGGCAGAAGGTACAGTAAGATGAAAACAAATCTCCTAACTAGGGAGCTCATTCATTCATGCACTCAGAACCTAGAAGGTACTCAATAAAATGCTTGTTAAATGAATGAATTCTTTCAAATACCAAATACTGTCTCCTAAAGGGTTCATATTTAAATCTCCTAACATTAATCAAGACTTAAAAAATGACTAGTGCCTGCCTATGAATGAGAAAATAATTTTTAAGATGAGTCTTTCAAACTATTGAGCATTTTATATTTTAGGAGGGTTTAAAAATATCTCTTTTTATTCCTAGTTGCAGGCATAGTGATAGTACCTGTCTTGTGACAATGCCCAATAATGTTTGTTGAATTTAGGGATAAATTGGGGCACTTTGTGAGTTCCTCCTTTCATCTGAGTTATACCTACTTTGTTTACGTTTAGGTTGACAATGTATTTGATTAATGACTTGGATTGTCATCAGTATAAAAAAATGACCTTTGATGACTACTAAGCATGAGATCCTCAAGAAAAATTAAAAAAATAGACTACCTAAGAAGTAAAGGAAATTTTGTCATCTCAGGATGGACATAACCTATAGTCATTATATAGCCAAAGATAGAAATAATAAGCAGGCCAGTAATAAGCATGGCCAGTAAAAAGGACAGAGAGGAAATTTGAGGTTGTGATAAAAACACATGGAGGAGATGATTAAGATATATGTGGGAGGTGATGGTTTCCTTCATTTAGCTAGAGCAAGGGTATATTAACGAGTAATGAGATATTTGGTTAGAAAATATGGAGGTTGTGGACCCCATTGATGAAGGGCCTCAGATACCAGACTCAAGAATTTACATGAGGTGTCACAGTCAAGAGAATGTGAGTCTAGGAAACTGATGTGGTGAAAGCAGTGTTTAAAAGATAATCCCGGCAGGTGCGTGCAGGATAAAATGACAGGCTCAGAAGCTAGAGACTTAGGATATAGCTAGGGTCTGGCCAGCCCTTTGGAGGCGTTTAGGGAGATGAAGAAAGTACAAATGCATGAGGTGGAGCAGGGTCAGCATGTAACTGATTGACTACAGGTAGATTCTGGGTGCTAGTTAAGGATTAGGGACATTTGGCTGGGTTTAAGGCTTATTTACATGCCAGATGACAGACTCCTAAGGGACACTCCCTCTGAAGTAAATTATGGGAAAGAACGAAAAGCCAAGGCATAAGTTATAAATTTAGGGAATTACCAGCCTAAGTGTGATAGCTGAAAGTGAGAGAATGGGTAAACATAGAGAGTATATAGAAAGGGGAGAACAAAATATCAAAGAAAACTTTGGTTGGCTTCACACTATGGGTTGCACAGAGGGGAGGAGATGGGAAAGGGTGAAACTGTAGCTGAGGAAATAGGAATATTAAGTTTTAAGAAGAGAGGAAAGATTTCAAGTAAACAGTGGCCAACTGGGTCAACTGTAGTCAGGGAGACAAAAAACAAAGTTGGAAATGTGAACGCTCAGGGAGGATTCATTCATCTAGGGGAAGAAGAGGGAGAAGGAATAACTTTTGCTCTTTTTTTCACAAACCTTTAAAAATATTTCTTCCTGAAAAATATGAGAGTGGACATGAACATTTTGAATTCTTTCAAAAGGATTAATGCAAATCTTAATATATAAGTGGATTATATAGTGATATACAGACTTGATGCTTAAAAATATTGTGGCTGAAATCTATGCTGTGAAAAAAATAGATGACTATAATCATTAGATGCTGAAGACAAACAGTTCAATCCAACTCCCAAATGGAAGACATAGAGGTACTTTTACCTTTTGAGGGGATGAGCCACTTTTTTAGAGAAGAGTTCTTTGCTGATTGCGGTATACTTGGTGACTTGATACAGGAGTTGGCGGATATATTTCTGCTCTTTTGCATAGTTTTCAGAGGATTGAAAAGGGAATAGATAAAAAGAATTTAAATTCTTATTTCTTAGCTTCCCCGGACTATATAGGAAAAAGATGTAAAAGCAAGTCAAAAACTGAAGTTAGAAGAAAGTTGTGACATATTCCTGGCTCTGTGACTTTGATATTTACAAAGATGGTAAAACAAAGATAGATTTATGTATCAAAAATATGAGTATATATGTATTTGGTGACAAATAGGGATATTTAAAGACATTTTTGCAATATATGGTAAAACAGGGGTCCCTACTAAACGGATGATTTGTAGTCCATTTTCTCACCCAAGCTTGTTGGAGTTTAAGGTTAACAAGGCTGCAAGTTATTTGCAGTTAACTGTTTGTGGTTCTATTGTCAAATATGTACAGGATGGTTCTCAATGTTTATAGAGGTAGCTGGTTTACTAACGTTTCATCCTGGTAGAGTCAAAATATGGAAGAGTTCTCTTTTGTCTCCAATTGCTCTTTCAACCATATTCTGCTAAATCACTTTTCCCAGGCCTCTTAGAATTATTTTAGGTTGTTTCTGTAACTCTCCATCCACTTTTAGGTATTAAAACATGGATTCCATTCTAAAATGACAGTTCTGTTACATGCCCAACCAGCACACTTCAGGTCTTTTATTTCTTGTAATTGCCTAATCGTCTAAGGAGTTTGTGCTGTGCAGGTCTGTGTATTGATTCTCTTCTTTGTTTCCTTTTTCTTTGTAATTCTGTTACTTTCCTTTCTGGGTTTACTTTTCTCCTACACTGGTACCTGGGAAGAGAAATGTGAGAAAGAGCACTTGCATTCCAAGGCTGGCTCTTTCCTGGGATGCAAGTGTGAATTTTTAAGGTGTTCCACTCAGGTTCCTACTCTAGGGGACATCCCACATTCTCTTGTTATGATGTTCCTTTCATTCATGTTAGTGAGACAGCTCAAGTGTGGATATACCCTCCTGGAAATTTCCATCTGGGTAAATGGTGGGAGTACAGATTGCTCCAATAATGCTCCCTTGCTGCTATCTTTCCCCAATTCGGTAAAACAAACAAACAAACAAACAAACAAACAAAAAAACCAAAAACCGAACCAAAACACACACACACACAGAAGGTAGATCTCCAATCTTGTTGCCCAAGGGGAAGTTTGAGGCAGTCTCTATTTTTTACAGGTGACCCCAAATTCCAAAGAATTTTCTTCACTTGTGGTGGTGACTGAAAGGATCGAATCAGTCTCTTTTCTCTTTTGCTCCTCAGGCAAGAGCTGGCAATAGCTCTCTGTCAACTGTGGCTAACTCCCTAAATCCCAGATCATCACCTGTTGGCTTCTCTTCGCCCTGTCCACAGCCTGTGCATTGTTTTTTTAAAACTCCCATCAACAGCCTGTTACAATGTGCCAGGTGTTTCCTGCCATAACTGAGTGAAATGAATTATAAACATAATATCTACAACTCCATACTATAAATATTTTAAGGTGAAAGTGTGATTTAAACACAGTTATCTTATGAAGTATGCATATCCAAATACTACTAGAGAAAGAAAATCTTTGGAATAAGATAACTTGAATTAAAATATCAGCTCTGACATGCATAAACTCATCTGTAGAGTGAACATACACATGCTGAATTCACGGAGTTGCCATGTGATTCAATGAAATATAGGTATCACCTAAACAAATATTAGCTTAAATCATATGAAACTGCCAAATGGTGATCATTTATTTGGCTACAATAATTTTAACTTTGTGCAGCTCAGGCTAATAACATTATTTGAAAGAGACACATATAAAACATAAGTATAGAGAAACACTGATGTTAATGAAGTAGAACAAATATACTGGGGAAACCAACCAAAATAAAGTTGCTTTACCTATATTAATATCAGCCAAAATACAATGAAAACCAGAAAGGATCAACAGAGATAAAGAGAGTCCATTAATAATGATCAAAGTTTCATTTCACTGGCAAGGTATCACAATTTAAAGTTTGTAAGCACCTAAATATGGTGGCTTCAAAATATAGAAAATGAATAATGAACAAACTACAAGAATATATTGACAAATCCATAATCATAATAGGATATTTTAGTATGAATTTCTCAGTGATTAAATAATCAAAGAAAAAAATCACTAAAGAAATCTATTTAAACCTAAGTAGAACAACACAATTAGCAAATAAACTAAGGGATAGATATAGAACATTGCAACAAACAGCTGCATGATGTATCTTCTTCTTCCTTTTTTTTTTTTTGAGATGGGGTTTTGCTCTTGTTGCCCGTGCAGTGGCACAATCTCGCCTCACTGCAACCTCTGCCTCCTGGGTTCAAGTGATTCTCCCGCCTCAGCCTCCTGAGTAGCTGGGATTACAGACATGCACCACCACCCCGGCTAATTTTGTATTTTTAGTAGAGACGGGGTTTCTCCATGTTGGTCAGGCCGGTCTTGAATTCCCGACCTCAGGTGATCCACCCACCTTAGCCTCCCAAACTGCTGGAATTGCAGGCGTGAGCCACTGCACCAGACCTACTGCATGATGTATCTTCTATATTTAAGCACTTATGATGTAAATGGAATAAGTTTAAAAGACAGCAATAGAAATTCTCCAATTGCTTCTCAGCCTTTTGTCCAAGATTAAGCATAGAAATTACCCAATTTAAGACACAGAGAAAGATATAAAAAATGAACAGTTGACATATAAAAATGGAAACAACTTAAAAGAATATACAAATGTAGAATATAGAATACAACATAAATGTAGAATATATAAAAGTCACATATTTATAAATGAATGTTCTAGAAGCATATTTATCAAGGACAAAGACTATCAATAAGTAACAAAGTTTTTAAAATTGTTCTATATTGTCAAAATTTTCTACAATTTGAGCAGATGCTCACTATTTGTTGAATAAGTTTTGTAAACAAACTACTTATTTTTCACCAAAAATACAAAATAAGTAAAAAAAATTCTAATAATTACATGAGAAATGATCTCTCCAAGTATATAAAAAAGATAATCTATACAATATTCATCTCAGCTTTTAATTTTAAAAAGGTTATCAGGTTTTCATATGGAATCAGAATATTTGAGGGCTATGATGGCATTCTGCAGGTTAATATTTTAACATTAAAGTTTGAGGACCATTGAAATAGAAGGAAAGTGAAAATGGTTAAATATGGAAAAGCTAGCAATAATCTCAATGATTGACAGTTATAATAAAAAGCCAGATGATTTCCTTCCATTTAGCCTACTGACATGGCAAGATAATGAGTCAACTGTGGATATAGAACGTATTATTTGCTGTCATATTCACAGGGTATCAGAGCTCGATTTTGTGATTTTAGAAACAGAACCCCTTAATGGGGTTCATTTTGTAATTTACAAATAATGGCTATATACTTAGTTTTAACATACATAGTTCTGAAGCTTTCATTTCAAAATGCTATTTTATTATTATTTCAAGCATATAGGACTGGACATTTGAGTGATGAAACTTTTAACTGCACTCATCTTACATATATACCTGTGTATTCCTGCATATACCTATCCAAAGACTAAATGCTATAATTTGGAATATTCTTTTGAGTGGGTTGGAGGGGATGTTAATTTGAACAGGGGCTCTCAATAATAGACACTAAAATAGTTTATGCTTACAATTTCTGGGAAAAAAAAGAAAGCTCAGAGATTTGATAGATGTCTATGAAGTGTTGCTAAGATTTTCTTTTACTTCATACTAAAGAAATATAGCCAAAGCCCAAATGGGAAATAGTTCATATTTTGCCATACAGTTGTATAATTCAGGTGAATACAGTCCAGTAGACTCAAAGACAGTAGGTTACATCACACACAATGCAGTTAAGCAGAAATAGTGTAGTACTAGACTTAAGAACATTAGTTCTGGAGTCAGAGAGACCTGAATTCAAATCTTAGCTCCCACACTTATTAGCTGTGTAATATTGGACATACTCAGTTAACCATTCTTAGTTTCAGTTCCTTATCTGTGCAACAGAGCTTATATCATTGAGCTCAAAGAGATGCTTACTATCAAGCAGAGTGCCAGCACATCAGTAAATCATTACT
>NW_012105364.1:13698396-13703945 GCF_000951045.1 Mandrillus leucophaeus
ATGTAAATGGAATAAGTTTAAAAGACAGCAATAGAAATTCTCCAATTGCTTCTCAGCCTTTTGTCCAAGATTAAGCATAGAAATTACCCAATTTAAGACACAGAGAAAGATATAAAAAATGAACAGTTGACATATAAAAATGGAAACAACTTAAAAGAATATACAAATGTAGAATATAGAATACAACATAAATGTAGAATATATAAAAGTCACATATTTATAAATGAATGTTCTAGAAGCATATTTATCAAGGACAAAGACTATCAATAAGTAACAAAGTTTTTAAAATTGTTCTATATTGTCAAAATTTTCTACAATTTGAGCAGATGCTCACTATTTGTTGAATAAGTTTTGTAAACAAACTACTTATTTTTCACCAAAAATACAAAATAAGTAAAAAAAATTCTAATAATTACATGAGAAATGATCTCTCCAAGTATATAAAAAAGATAATCTATACAATATTCATCTCAGCTTTTAATTTTAAAAAGGTTATCAGGTTTTCATATGGAATCAGAATATTTGAGGGCTATGATGGCATTCTGCAGGTTAATATTTTAACATTAAAGTTTGAGGACCATTGAAATAGAAGGAAAGTGAAAATGGTTAAATATGGAAAAGCTAGCAATAATCTCAATGATTGACAGTTATAATAAAAAGCCAGATGATTTCCTTCCATTTAGCCTACTGACATGGCAAGATAATGAGTCAACTGTGGATATAGAACGTATTATTTGCTGTCATATTCACAGGGTATCAGAGCTCGATTTTGTGATTTTAGAAACAGAACCCCTTAATGGGGTTCATTTTGTAATTTACAAATAATGGCTATATACTTAGTTTTAACATACATAGTTCTGAAGCTTTCATTTCAAAATGCTATTTTATTATTATTTCAAGCATATAGGACTGGACATTTGAGTGATGAAACTTTTAACTGCACTCATCTTACATATATACCTGTGTATTCCTGCATATACCTATCCAAAGACTAAATGCTATAATTTGGAATATTCTTTTGAGTGGGTTGGAGGGGATGTTAATTTGAACAGGGGCTCTCAATAATAGACACTAAAATAGTTTATGCTTACAATTTCTGGGAAAAAAAAGAAAGCTCAGAGATTTGATAGATGTCTATGAAGTGTTGCTAAGATTTTCTTTTACTTCATACTAAAGAAATATAGCCAAAGTCCAAATGGGAAATAGTTCATATTTTGCCATACAGTTGTATAATTCAGGTGAATACAGTCCAGTAGACTCAAAGACAGGAGGTTACATCACACACAATGCAGTTAAGCAGAAATAGTGTAGTACTAGACTTAAGAACATTAGTTCTGGAGTCAGAGAGACCTGAATTCAAATCTTAGCTCCCACACTTATTAGCTGTGTAATATTGGACATACTCAGTTAACCATTCTTAGTTTCAGTTCCTTATCTGTGCAACAGAGCTTATATCATTGAGCTCAAAGAGATGCTTACTATCAAGCAGAGTGCCAGCACATCAGTAAATCATTACTAAGATCAAGAAAAATCCTATTCTAAGATAAAAAAATATTCCTAGCACAGCATATACCTATTCTCCTTTTAGCGAAATGTATACAATTATATTTGTATCAGTGTTTCCTAAAACCTGTCTTAAAAGCTCATTTGTCAGAATTCTTCATTGGCAGAGTTCGGCATATGTTGGAAAAACTATTTTGATGAGAGTCTTAGGGTGATGGCATGATCTCCAAGGGGCATCTCTTTTTAAAGTTTTTAATCTTTATGAATACATAACGGTTGTATGTATTTATGAGGTATAATGTGTAATCATCAAATCAGAGTAACTGGGATACCCCTCAACTCACACATTTATCATTGGTGTTAGGAGCACTCTAAATCCACTCCTCTAGTTATTTTGAAATATCCAATAAATTATTGTTAACTATAGCCATTCTGTTATGCTATTAAACTTGTCTTTCCCAATAATTGTATTTGGATATCAGTTGCATTAACCCTCTTCTGTTAGTTTCTCTAGCCATATCAGCTCCATCTTTTTTCTTTCCTAAGCCTCACCTTCACATCTCCACTCCTAGCATGTGGCTTTTCTTATAAAGTGAAATTTGGCCAAAGCAGGCAGGTCACATGAGGCCAGGAGTTCGAGACCAGCCTGGCCAACATGGTGGAACCCCATCTCTACTGAAAATACAAAAATCAGTCAGGCATGGTGGCGTGCACCTGTAATCCCAGCTACTTGGGAGCCTGAGGCAGGAGAATCGTTTGAACCCGGGAGGTGAAGGTTGCAGTGATCCAAGATCGTGCCACTGCACGCCAGCCTTGGCAACAGAGTGAAACTCAAAAAAAGTAAAATTTAGTTTTCTTTTTTCTCCTTTAAATTTCATTTTCATACTCATCACCAAACTTGACAAAGTTTTGTCCTTGAACATCATTCTTTTCAGAAGATCTGGAAATTTTAGAAATTTTAAATAATCTCCTGTCACATGTGGTACATAAATATCCAACTAACATGTTCATCTACACATATATAATAATATATATTCACATACTATACATATATACTCACTTGGCTTTCCACGCATGGGATAAGGCAGGTAAATTTAAGAGGACTCTATAGAGGAAGACAAGGCTCTGACCACCCTAATAAAGAACATGAAACCATAGCAACCCACAGGGAGAATTAGATTTCATCAGAACAACAGTCTATAAAAACCTACCCTTTTTGTTTAAGTTCTTTCTTACATACTTCAATTGCATGACATTTGGTAGCTTACATTAAAGTTGATTTTGTTGATTGACTGTGAGAAAGTGAAACAAATCAATTAGGATTTTCTTCCTCACAAGAACACTTCAAATATCCATGTGGTTGGTGAATTAACGAAGATGCAATGCTTACTACTATAGTCAAAATGCAGCTGTTTTTCATCTACCCCATAGAGGCAAATCATGACACTTGTGACTACCAATTACTGCCAATTGCAAAGGAACAATAAGGTTTAATTAATGTTAACTTCTCCTAATCAGTAAGACACATTATAAATGAGGATATCAACCACATCACTTCAGGGATTTCAAATGTTTCTTTCCTCTGGTCCTCTTTGAAGGCTCCGGAAGGGCTATTCTGAGGAGGACATGAAGCACTAAATATAAGGTCACATACATACAATGAAAGAAGGAGCCATCAAGTGTGGAGAAGATGTGGATATAGAAATTAGACTGTCACACTTCTGTACTTCATTTTTCCTGGGATCTGTCCTGTCCAAGAATATGCAAATACCGTCACTCCTTGGGAAGAACTGGTCTTACTCAAGGCTTCTGGCAAGAATATTGGAATCCTAGCTCAATTTTCAAGGACTCAGCTGATGGTAACAGGATTGTAGAGAGCTGTGGGGCTTTCCTCACTGACTATATTTTTGATACTAAGGTCTTTCCTGCTGGTGTTCCTCTGATGATGCCTCTTCTACCACATTGCCTGGCAAATAGTATACTCGTTGTCTCCTCAAGTGTACACCTAATCTTTACTAAAAACTAAGGGAGCTTACGGTTGTTATTCAGACTGGTTCAGTGCCACTAACTGCTCATTATCTACCCATGTGTGTCTTAGATGTGTTCCCATTGCATTTGATGGCCCCTGAGAATATCTCTGGGTATCCTCCAATCCTGCTCATTATGACTTGCCTCTTCTCCATTTCAGCCTCTTAGCATGAATACCCTTGTCGTGACCCTGCAGCATTCTGAGACAAGGATTTGGATTTTAGTCCCTCTTTACTCAAGACCAGAGATCAGCAGAATCTACTCCACATTTAACCCTACTCCAAAGGTTTGAGTCTGGGCGAATTCTGTTCCAATCACACTGCCGATCTAACTAACCCAAATTCTCATGATATTTTCTTTATTTCACCTAGATATGCTACCATGATCAGGATCTTCCAGACTCAAATTATTCTCATTTTTCTTTCAGCCCTCAAGTTTTGTTGTTTATTCACACTCATTCTTAGAATAATCTTCTCTCAGATTATTTTCTTAGCCCAGGTCTTATAGAAGCAGTTTCATATTGGTATGTTAGGGATTCACAAACTTTCTTCTAGGAACTAGATCTCACAATGATTAAAAAAAAAAAAAAAAAAAAAGCCCATCACCCTTCAGGTGAAGATAAAGTTAAAGCTGCAATAGAAATCTCACGTCTGTGGAAGCTTGCCTATTTAAACTGGCAACTCTTCCTGCGGTTTTTACCTGGAGGACTCTGTTTTGTCATTAGATGACCCAGTTTGAGCTGGGCTGGTAACCTCCTTGTTAACATCTTGTTTCTTTCTTTCTTTTTTTTTTTTTTTCTGACATTCAGGCTGCCTCTTAAATTCCTGGTTTCTCGATCACAGGCAGTAACTCATTTTTGGTTTTGTTCGTTTTTAAGAACATAGAAGATCATTTCTCACAATATGGTCCTAATGTAAACAGTCAAGGTTGTCAGTGTGGCTTTACGGCCTACGGTTTTTCAAGGACTCATTTTCTGTCTAGCATCCCCTAAGATATACTTTCCTTCATGACCAGAGGTGTATTACAGGCTCTTTTGTGATTTGGTTTGCAAAAATGGAAGAGAGTGAGTGGGCCTGAAAACACTAAACATGCATTCATTTTTCATGGATGGAAATTCAGTCACATGGCCACCTCTAGCTACAATAGGGACTAAGAAATTCAGTCCTTAGCAAAGAAATCATGTGAGTTGCTAAACCTCTACTACTGTGCTGTCTGGGGAAATACACTATGTTTTTCTGTCCTATTTTTGTGCCTATGAACAGGGAGATTTAGAAAATTGATCAGACTCACGTTTCATCCATTTGATAAAACTGTAATAGGCATTGGGTTTTTTTCATTGTGTTCTTTCAAGAAAGAAACCCCACTGTCTCTCTTTTGATACACCAATAGCTGGTGCATCAGCTATTTATCCCCGGTGCTTAGATCCATTAATTTATGCATATAAGAATATTCAAATTCTACATTTTACTATTATTTATTATCTGGAATACGTTTATAAACAGATGCCTCGTCAGACCTACTATTTGGTTACTGAACGGCACAGTTTGTAAAATAAAGGTAGCATAAATGTTTTACTGTTTATCAGTTTTCAAGATAATGAATTGGTTTCTCATTGACCTCAAAGGTATGCAGTTAGTTATACCCAGACACACACACAAACACACACACACACACACACACACACACACACACACACACACACAATTATAAACTCATAATGGATTCAATCTCTTTTGGTAGCTTTTAATATTTTGTAATTTTTTGGAAGCTTAAATTATGGCATCTTTTGGATAGTGGAAGCCTCCTAAAGTTTGTTCTGAAGTTCTTTTTACATAACTAGCCAAATGTAATAGCTGTTTTGTATTGGTCCTTTTACTCCATAGCAAGATAGTTTTGTAAGATTCAGACTGACCTGGATTCAAATTCACCCTCTCAGAAAATGTAGAGGCCGGGCGCGGTGGCTCAAGCCTGTAATCCCAGCACTTTGGGAGGCCGAGACGGGCGGATCACGAGGTCAG
>NW_012105364.1:13704183-13709082 GCF_000951045.1 Mandrillus leucophaeus
AAAAAAAAAAAAAAAAAAATGTAGATAATGTAACCCTTATGAATTGTAGCTCCCTCGTGTGTAAGAAAATGGCGATACTCGGTAAATTTCAGGATTTTTTTTAGATCATTAGCAGAAACTCAATAAATGGTAGACACTCATATTATAATTGTTGTTATTACACTCTGTACCTCTTTTGCTCAGTATCTCCAGAAACAATGTTAAATTCCTTTTTGATCTCTATCCTTTCCTCCCGTCACTACTTATTCCTCCCTGACCTCTACCCACCTTGAGTTATAACAAACAGTTTGGGGGTCCAGTTTGAGAATTTTGTCCTCAAATACCCTGACCTGCCTGTGAGAACTCATTCACAGGAGTCTTCTGACTTGGAATTACTTTGTGTCCTGTTCCTGATATAATCCTAGAAAATAACTCATATTTGGCATAATTATTAATACTACCCCGCTCACTGTCAAAAATATCTTACAAATAATGTGATCACCCAACTCTGTCTAGACCTTGCCTCAGTTCTGAGCTCTATATGTCTGAATGTTTCCCTACTGAGCCTGCTACTTAATAAGCACATCTTGTTCTCTCTAGAATTCTTGCTGGTTTGTGTGAGTTGTATAAAGATCCTTGAACCATGCTGCAGAAGGTATGTGCTCTGATCTAACATCTCCCACCCACCAGCTATGGAACAATGTCTAAGGAACAATGACTTAAACCTCAATATTTGCATCTTTTAAAAATAAACTGATAGACATCTTGTCTTTTTCTCATAGGATTGTTACAAAGCTAAAAGCTAAATATAACATAAATATAACATACATAACTCGATAAATGATAATACACAGTGCAAATATAAGAACATTCCAGTGGGCTATATCCTTGAGCTCTTGACTCACTCAAACAGGCAGTGCTATACACAAACGAAAAGCTTCATGTTAGTCAATTTGTCATTCTATTCCTAAGATGTGCAATGAAAACTTTCAGTAAAGGCTGTGCAGATACTTCTATTTATTATGTTTTGGTAGATTTTAGTAGTTTCCATCTGAGAAAAAATTTCTCCTTTAAGCCAAGGAACTATTGTTATTGGTAGAATCATGAACAATGAGCAAAAAGAATGGGATGTATGGAAAAGGGAAGGACTATAAGAAGCCATGACTTGGATAGGGTGATGCTATGATTCCCTTCAATCTTTTGTTTAACTGAGTCAAGTCTCTGGAATATGATCAGCTGCCTGGGGTTCACACCTGATGAGAGTCATTATGACAGGAACCACAGTCTCATGCAAATGTATATAGCTTTATATTTTTATCTCCCAGGGCTTAAATATTCTGCTACAGATCTTTTCCTTGAGTCAAATATACAACTTACGTAGAATTACATATGGGTTAGTGGTGAGCATTGCTTTTATGAGATAAGGAAGCATTTAACAATAGTCTCATTTTATTTTAATGCTTGGGACCATTTTATACCAGAAATAGAACTTTACTATGAAGGAGCAGTAGAATGCAAATAAATGCCTCATAACATAATGTTTTGATACATAGTGTTTTGATCTCTAGGAAATTCATCTGAGAGTGGAAAAGTTACATGGATATACTGCATAGTGGTTGAGTCTGGGCTCTTACTGTAACCATCACCCAAATAGTGTACATTGTACCCATTAAATAATTTATCATCTTTCACCCCTTCCACCCTCCAACCCTTTTGAGTCTCCAATGACTTATTCCACACTCTACGTCCATGTTCATACTTTATTTAGCTCCAACTCATAAGTGAAAATGTGGTATTTGGCTTTCTGATTCTAAGTTTTTTCACTTAAGATAATGGCCTCTAGTTCCATCTGTGTTGCTGTGAAAGACATGATTTCATTCTTTTTTGTGGCTGACTAGTATTCCATTGTGTGTGTGTGTATATATTTTTTATCCATTCACCCACTGATGGATACTTAGGTTGAGTCTATATCTTCGCCATTGAAAATAGTAGCTTTAACCGTTATCTAGATTAAAAAAGTACTTGTGAACTTTTTTGGTGAAAGCATCTGAAAGAGTTGAAAAGCCGGGCATGGTGCTCAAAGGAGTGATCAGGCTTCAGGGATATGGAAGTTATCCACACAGCAGAGAGACTGGAGCTATGACAATGAATAAATACATGAAAATCAATAATTTTAACAAACTACACTGTAGATAAAACCAGTTTTGAAAATTGGTTTAATTCTTAAAGTAAGTCACATCCTTTTTATTTCAGTTCCTGCTTAATTGTCATTACTTCTTATTTCTTACGTATTTTTTATTTGCAGTCCATGATTTTTACGTTATTTTTGTCTAATTCTCTCTTAACTCTCTCTGTCCTTTCTTCACAGTGAATTTCTTTGTAATTTCTGTACCTTTTGTTTCTCATCTTCTAATGTAATAAGAAATAAATTCCTAATTTTTAAGCTGTTAGTCCATGATACAATCTATGAGTTACTAAAATATTTTGAATATCGGCTATGAAAATACAGAAATTTATTAATACTTTTTAATATCCTTCCCAAAATCTGCAATCTATGACTACAGTCAAATTTACTCTAAAGATATTTTGCTATTTCTAGAGAGGCAAAATCTAGCTTTTCTTCTTAGATGTAATATATACTCAGCAAAAATTTTTTGGATATTGATTATGTTCCTGATCCTAAGAATTTAAACTGAATAGAATATGTTCCTTTTCTGTAAACAGTTCTTAATGTAATGGGCTTTCAAGACAGAGTTTACTTAAAATCTTTTTCTCCCTCAGAACCTTCATTTTAGGCATTGGAATTAACAGCTTATTGTATGCAAATCCATGTCCTCCATAGTCGTTTTCAACTAACGATACTTGTAATTTGTTGGCTGTTTGGTCTATGCTGGCTTATTCTTGAAATGAATGACCATGCTTTTTCTATGTTTTAAATGGCTTGGCACATATAATCTTATATAACTTAGAGCATATGAAAACGGCCAATACACAGAAATTTAAAATTCTTGAAAATTTTTCTGTTGTATCCTTTTAATCTTAGCCATAGTACTTCTAGAGATTCTTCTTTGTGTGACATTAAATGATAAGTGGCTCTTGGATCATCTAAACTTTTAAAAAACATCATTATACTGGTGTTCAAGAAAGAGAAGGAAAACCTTGACTTTTCTGTGCTTTTGAAATCTTTATTAAAAATACCATTGGTGAGCAGAAAAACAGGTTCAATGTCAAATATACAGGCCAGAGATTTTGTCTTTGCTTGGCCTCTTATGAGTCCTGGAGGGAAAGCTGCAGTGGGACTAATTGTGGGCAGAATAAAAGTGGTTTCTGGAAATATGGATTCCTGCCAGAGTGAGTGCTGCTTAGGTCTATACAACTGACACTTGGTCATGTGGACCCTAAACTTCCTTTCTGCCTGAGAGTCTCTCCTGCAGCTTCCAGATGCAGGGATTGCTGAGTCAGGCATCTTTCCCTCACGTGACTTCAAGAAATGTCAGGATTTAAAATATTGCACTTCATTTATAACTGTTATATTAAAAACCTAAGTTTATTTTCATTTCCCTTTTGACTTGATAATAGCCATAAAAAATAAGCAGCATGAAAAATTATGTGGAACTATCACAGTTTGTAACTTCCATTAAAATACGTAAAATTTGAGAATCACAAACTATGCTATGACATGATATTTGAGAAGAAAATGACTGTTCACTGCAGGGTGCTAACCTCTGCGAGAAGACCTTGTTAGTTTCAGCAAAAGTCACTGAACTGTATCCAACTTACCAAAAAAAAAAAAAAAAAAAAAAAACTCCATCTCTTTCTGATCTTCAAAACAACCCATTCTTGCTTGCCTGTAAAACCTGAGAATGGACCCATAAATGCTGACTAGATTATAATTGATTTCACTTATTTTCTTAGCTTGTTATATGCTTCTCTCTATTACTAATAGGTAAAATATTATTTCCTGGTTGTTTTGAACTTGAGTTTGAATGTACTTTTATGTGAACTAAACTAAGAAGTAATTTTAATTAGAAAGTGAAAGTGGTAGATTTGAGAGAGAATAGGATTTAAAGTCCAGCAACAGTTTCCAATCCTTCCTACTGCATTTGCTGCCTGTGTGACCATAAACACATCTTTCTGAATATCAATGATATTATTTTGAAAATAAGAACGATAATAATTCTTCTCCTGTCCACACAGAATGGATGGATCAAAGGACAATGTACATGAATGCTTTTAGTAACCACATGAAAGTTATTGTTAATAATGACTGGAAAAGAATTCTTTAAGACTATATTTGTTCAGAATTGAAATTTAAAATGGAGCCTACATTTAACTGTACATTAACTATCAAGAAAATGATAAAAAAAGGAAATTAATGAATGTGATGACATAATTTCAAAGTAAAGGTTTTGGCTAGAAAAATAATATTTTAAGGACTTCATCATATAATTACTATTTATACATAGTACTACTGAATCCAAATAAGTCTCTAAATCTCAACAAACATATTTGCATATATTTTCATTCATCAGTTTTTGGCAGAAGGAATCTAAATAAGAATGGAAGACAGCTTGGTTTAAGACATTAAAAACTTGTTCATTTGCTTGCTTGTTTGTGGTTTGTTAATTTAGCTTTTGGCCATTTGGTTCATTGTTTCCTGACATTATTAAAAAGATTCAATAAAGAAAAAAAAGTTAAATTTTGAAATGCTGTCATTTAAACTAAAATAACAATGAATTAAAAGCAAATAATGTAAAAATAGTCTATTTCAGTTCTCTTGTCTGTAAAAATGATTGGTTCTTCTAAACATTCCATTAACTCAGCATTTCATGATTGCGGTTCCTGAAATATTGAATGAGAACTGCCTGGAATATTCATTTAAAATGTATGGGGCTCAGAGTTTTGAATCAGAATTTCTGG
>NW_012105364.1:13711032-13712495 GCF_000951045.1 Mandrillus leucophaeus
TTGTGGGAGGGACCTGGTAGGAGGTAATTGAAAGGTCTTTCCCATGCTGTTCTTGTGATAGTGAATAAGTCTCATGAGATCTGATGGCTTTATAAGGCAGAGCTTCCCTGCACAAACTGTCTATTTGCCTGCCACCATCCATGTAAGAAGTGACTTGCTCCTCCTTGCCTTCTGCCATGATTGTGAAACTTCCCCAGCCATGTGGAACTGTAAGTCCAATAAACTCCTTCTTCTGTATAAATTACACAGTCTCAGTTGTGTCTTTATCAGCAGCATGAAAACAGACTAATGCATACACAATGGAATACCATGCAGCCATAAAAACAAGAATGAAATCACGTCCTTTGTAGTAACATGGATGCAGCTAGAGGTCATTACCCCAAGTGAATTAATGTAGAAACAGAAAATCAGACACCACATGTTTTCACTTATAAATGGGAGCTAAACAATGGGTGCACATGGACATAAATATAGAAGCAATAGACACAAAAGACCCCAAAAGCAGGGTAGGAGGGAAGGGGAAAAGGTTTGGTAAAACTACATACTGGGTACCATGTTCACTATTTGGGTAATGAGTTCACTAGAAGTCCAAATCCCAGAATTAAGCACTATATCCATGTAATAAATCTGCACATATACCCCTGAATTTACAATAAAAATAAATAGTAATAAAACTGTCTAAAGAAGACCTCAAGTACCAAACACACACTTCCTTTGCTGTTTGCAATAAAATGGTTCTTATGTTCCTATTGTGAATAATTTTATAATCATATTAGAAAGGGAAATATGACGCATAGAGTTACAAAATTTCAAAGTTCATATGCTATTACATTTATTTTCCTTGAATCATTTTATTTTATTTTTCCTTTCACTCTAGGAAAAGAAAAGAAAAAACGAAAATTACTTTTCCTTTTGTGTGGTCAAGCTAACAAATCTAAACAAATGGAAATATACGGCATGCCAAGAAATCTAAAATACTAGACTTTCTGTGATCTCAATTTAAATTACATCTAAAATTGTTTTAATTCTGTTGGCTATGAGAAGTATAATTTGGTAAAAAGTCATTTTATCTAATAAAAATATACATAACTATCCAATTAAAATATTCAAATCAGTTTCTTTAATCATGTGTTTATTTTAAGATGATGAAAAACTATACATTTTATCATTGTATGAGGTACAGTAACTGAGTTATTTATTCTAAAAGTAGTTTGGGAAAGGAGGGAGATGCCATCAGTCATTTTCCCAGTATTACACACCCTGTTTTTTGTTTGCTTATTTGTTTGTTTGTTTTGAGACAGGGTCTCACTCTCTTGCCCAGACTGGAGTGCAGTGGCATGATCTCGACTCACCGCAACTTCTGCCTCCCAGTCTCAAGAATTCTCCTGCCGCAGCCTCCGGAGCAGCTGGTATTACAGGTGTGCCCCACCATGCTCAGCTAATTTTTATATTTTTAGTAGAGA
>NW_012105364.1:13714992-13716165 GCF_000951045.1 Mandrillus leucophaeus
TGTCATTTTTAACTTGATGAATTTAAAATTAAGTCCATTGATAGTAACATGGAAGGCATGTTATACATTAATTTTTATTTTTCAAAAATATGTTAACTATTTGCATTTGAGCTCACTTGATAATGTGGCAAGCTGCACACAGATTATAACTTTCATTAATGAAAGGATAGAAAATCCTCTATATGACCATATTCCTCTAAGACTACCCTATGGTAGATTTTTCACTCTTCTGGGTAGACTTTATTCTCATCCTAAGTTAAATACTGGTACATCTTAGAAGCTTGACTTTACCCTCTGCTCAATACTGCTCCCTTCCCCTCACATCCATAGTGTTGATCATCAGGGCACTCATTAGTTAATACCGTGTCCATTACTCTTCATATCAGAGTCTGCTTCTGGGAGAATCCAGCCTGTGACAGGGTCCTGCCCATGTTCTGTTCGTTCACCCCAGAGGGCCTCTTCCGGCAGTTCCTGTCCACATAGGCAACTTTGTGTGTCTGTCTCTATTTGAAGGTGCTCTCTAGTTGCAGAAGCTGCTTCATTGCTATAGATCTAGATAGGAAAGCTGGAAGTGAACTCCCAACTAACGAGAATGGGAATAGTAGGAAACTGATGAACATGCATCCCAGCCTCCTCACCTCTCAGTGAAAAAACTGGGATATGTGTGTTTCAGTCTCATTCTCAGAGGTTTAACTCTAGTCGCCTGGAGTGATAACCTGTTCATTCACATGTCCTATACTGACTACCGTCCTTTTCCTGTCTTATTCTCTCTGCTCCTGACTACTGTCTTCCTGAGATCACTTAAAATTGAATCAATTGAACCTAGTCCTTTCGCGACCTGCTTTAGGGAGTCCAAACCATTATAAAACAAGATGTTGGAATCTGTAGCCTTTGCTTCATTTCCATTTTGATTTGTACGTATTGTTACTGTGTCTCTCTCAACACCCTTTTATGTTGGTAGAAGTTTAATTTGTTATAAATAATATTTTTCACTAAAAAAAGAACAGTACAGGATTGCACATGCAAATTGTTAGAATAACAATTAGGCATTCTAGGAGGGTTGTTTTAATAGTTCTATTGCATTTGGTCTCAATTCATCCCTAGAGAACATATTGAACTTAGTGATATTTAAAGAGAATCCACTGTAGAAGTTTCCATTTAAAACTGTCAGTC